>NW_009910033.1:0-24725 GCF_000696875.1 Nestor notabilis
GACTGCTGTAGCTGAACCCAGGACAGGAAGGCTGCTGTGAGGTGTCACAAAGCCTTCTCTTCTCCAGGCTGAACAGCCCCAACTTTCTCAGCCTGTCTTCATATGGGAGGTGCTCCAGCCCTCTTATCATCCTCGTGGCCCTCCTCTGGACTTGCTCCAACAGCTCCATGTCCTTTTGATGTTGAGGACACCAGAACAGTACACAATACTCCAAGTGAGGTCTCACAAGAGCAGAGCAGAGGGGCAGGATCACCTCCTTTGACCTGCTGGTCACACTTCTTTTGATGCAGCCCAGGATACGGTTGGCTTTCTGGGCTGCAAGCACACACTGAAGCCGGCTCATGTCACACTTCTCATCAACCAACACCCCCAAGTCCTTCTCTGCAGGACTGCTCTGAATAATGAGATGAGAATAAAATACCTAAAATGTAGATGAAATGGCAGATGACAAGCACACACAGAAGCAGAATCTCTGAAGATTTCCTGTTGTTTATAGTCATTCTTTCCCTGCAGCACTTCAAGCTACATAGCACTTGCAGCACTGAAGTTGGGGAGTGCTGAACAGGTTCACTGGGTGGTTTGCTTTTTGGGAGAGCAAGGAGCATTTTGGTGAGCCAGTTAAGTATCTGAATATAATATTGCATTCATGTTGTACTACGTTTTTTCTTCCAGATGTTCCTCTTTTGATATCGTAATTACCTCACTGCAGGGCATGAGGAACTTCCTCTGACTGAAGGGTGTATTAGTGTTTTACGAAGAACAAACACTGATTTTTTTTTTTTCCTATAAAATGTTATAGTCCTACTAGATTATTAAATCACCTTAAGAAAGGAAATTACTCAGCTAGCTCTTTTTTCTTTTTGTGTGTGTGTGTTCCTAGTTATCTCTAATTTTTCTTATTTTTGGCTGCCTGGGTTTAGTAGCTCTCTGCCTCTAATGTGAAGGCCCTTGAATATTCTAAGCAGCATTATTTTAACTATAATGTGCATTACTGGATGAGGCTGATTTTGAGATAGCTTAGATGGCCCAATTGCTTGTTTATCAGTTTTGAATTTGGTCAGTGATCAAAGAAAACAGGAACTGAGAGGAGAGCTAAACACTTACATTTCACTGCAGCAGTTCAGTTACCAGGCACTGATTTCCCAATTTTTTAATTTAAAAGCAACTGTTTTAATTTAACCATTAAGAAAATGAGTCAAGGATTGAAAGAAGAAATTACTATTAGTAAGTTTCTTTTCAAAATGTGAAGAGGTTTAAAATGAGAGAAATATTTATGAATGAGGTGAATCCAGAGTGCTCCCATCTACTTTGTTTCATGACACCTGTGCTCTTCTTTTCAGTGGTAACTTATATTAACATTGAGTCATTCTAACATTCGTGCTTTGAATGTGCTTAGAAATATTGATCTAGTTCACCCAAGCCATTCTTGTATGAAGTAGTTCACATGTTAACATATGAATTCTTTTTAGCCATTTTACATGTGTAGAACCCCCATAAATTTATATTAGGGAAAATATCATTATGAAAGGCTTTAATGAAGCTTTAGCTGACCTGATGCAGATGAGCATGAGGAATTTGTTATGAACAAGTAGACAGTGTGGTTCATCTTTGTTTAGCCTTTAATTTCTCTTGCTGCCTTCTGCTGTCTTATCTCTCTGCTCGGAGCAAGAAGAGCTACTGTCCACTGGTTGTGAACACACAGAACCTTCAGTTAGTGCACGAGAGGAGAAATGGGGTGTCCTCACACAGGATTTCCAAAGGTTGCTCAGGGAAAATGGAATAAAGCTTAATTGGAATTTTAGTCAGATACACATTTTCAGTAGGTTAGTAATAGGGCAGGTCATGGTGGCCAGTTCAGAAATTCCCAGTAACACCGTCTTTTTGAGCATTCAAAAATCGTAAGTCTTATTCTACTGTACAGTGAGATCAGCAGAAAACAAACAGTTGAATATGGTTTTTTTAGGTTATATTTGGTTAATAAATACTCAGATACTTTTCTTTGCAGTTCTGTGACTAGATGTTATTCTTCACATGAACGCTAACATGTAGCTTTTTATCTAAATCACTTGACCTGAGAAGTTGAGATGTTAAACAAAGCAAGATTTGCAGTCAAGTCGTGAGAGTGTGCAGCACTGTGTGCTTTCTTTGGCAGAGGTGATACTGAATCGGTGTTGGGGCTCACTGAGGCAAAAAGGAGTTTTTGTTAGTTTGGTACTTTCTTTTGTTAAGTTAGACACAGTGCAACTCAGTTCAGCTTTTGTTCCAAAGTGAACTTTTTAGCTACTGGTAAGTTTCTGTGTTCCCCATGACCTACCAGTGTGAACATTTTCCTCTTAAGCTGTTTAATTTTGTCTGCCACTTACATGTTTGTAATGTCAATCATGAGACAACAAAGGAGGCTCCAAGGTCTCTCCATAATGGCATGAAGGAAAGACTCCAAAAAATTTTTGGTGCTGAGCTCTTCAATTGTCAGTTAGTGTTGATGTGTGCTGTAGCATGTAAAGTAAAATACTTTTATTTAGCAGAAGGAAATTCAGAGAGGGTAAATTAAACACAAATAAAACAATGGGGTGACTGAATTCTAAATGTGTATTTCATCATGTCCCTTTCTTATATTAACTAGTAGTAATTATGAAGCACCTGTAATGCTTTTAGTACTTCACCTTCAGCAAGAAATAAAGGTTAAATAATTAACTAGGACAAGGCAAGCTGTTCACACTTAGTAGATTAACTCCTGCTTTATTTAAGAAAGTAGGGGTATTCTGTTAAACTGACAATTGTTCTCTTCCATGTATTTGTCCCTAAGCCTGAAACACCTTTGTCCAAGTCTCCTGTCACTGTTTCTCATCTGTGTGGTAACTTTACTTCCAAGCCTCCCTCTCCTGTTTTCTTTCAAAATCTTTTATAGCTCATTCATTAACTTCCTTTATTCTGTTTCTCCCTAACCAAAAAGTTAATCATCTGCTTTTGTGAGAGTGTGTTGCTGCTTCTGCCCAATATTTGATGACTGAGCATTATAGAGATGCCTCTGCTTCTTTCGCAGCTCCCTGGTGTTCTGCTCTTTTCTACTTTCTGTTGGTCCTAGTGGATGTTGTACTGCTACCTGAATTCATTATTACTCTGCTGTGTATTTCTCATTGTATCCTTATCTTCCTCTCTTATCTGGACTAGTGATATTAATGTTATCTTTGACTCACACTCTTTACTTAATTGCCATCTGCTAAAAGCAACCCTGTCCTCTCTGTTGCCAAGATGATAATTTAGGCTTTGTGGATGGTTTTTTGTCTGGTTGTCTTGGTTAATGCAAACTGCCTGCCACCTACCCTTTTCTTGGCAATGATGTAAAATATTTCTTCAAAGTTTTTTGAAAGACTTGTCTGGCTGCACTGTGGTTTTGGGGTTGCTGTATGTTGCTTTTCTCTTCACCTCTGGCCTGCACATTCAGACTGTCTTCTCCCTACTGCTGTAGTCTGGAGCAGGCACTCATTGCAAAGTAAACAAGTTGCTCCATCTGGTCTGTTCATTTAGGAAGATGTACCATTCCTTGTGCTGTGTGTTCTGTTTGCTTTGGAGCAAAGTACTTAGAAATATTTCAGAGAAGGTAGATAAGAAAGATGTGCATGTATTCTTCTAAACTGTGTATTTCTAACTCCTTTATCATTTGGTGATTGTGAATCAATACTTTCCTTTGAATACTTTGTACTATGTTGGATTACATTTGTTTTTCTGAGCATGTTGCTTGTGCTTGAATGTTTGAGTATTTCACTTATTCTCAGAGTGAAAGTTCCATGTAATTACTAGTTCTTCCACGAATGTTTCATTTAGTTGGGCATGGAGAAAATAAATACAGTTGAAACTGCATGAAAACAGTGAAGTAATTGTTGTCTCTGGTCCTTGGCCACCTTTTTGCCTTGTGATTTTCCAAAGGGTTGCTCTTGTTTATAATCCTTCGTATTGGTTGCTATTGGAGTCTGCTTTAAACCTACAACTAGTAAGGCATGCAGAAAATAGTTCTTTCCCCTTTCTTCCTCCTTTTTTCTGTATGCTAGCAGAAATAATGTTAGTAGTGAACTCTGAGGGCCAGGATGTGTTAATAACATCGAGCATTACTTTTTCATAATGCTTTTAGCTTCCGTTGTCCCACTTACTGTACTTGAGGACTTCTGCTATGACTTCATTTAATAAACAAACTTTTAATTGTAATCCATTTTTCTTCAAAATTTTGCCTTTACTTTTGTCAGCTCTAAACTAGCTTTTTGTGCAGATCTGGTAGATAAACCTAGTGCTGAACCTGGCTTTATGCAGGGTCTGCTGCTTTTATTGCACAGTTTAAAGGACATTTGAACTTTTTCATTAGCATGGCATACTCGTGGAGAGTCAGCTGCATGTTTGTCTGTAATGTTTAAAGCATCAGCGCTGGGAAAATGTGTTGGAATACAATTTATTTTTCATGTTTCAGACTCATTACTGGATGCTAAATAAGAAGTTAATCTGAAAAATTTAGGTAATAATTGTTAAATGAGAGAAAGAGAGAAAAGCATGTCACTGTTTTACCACTTTAGAGGGCTTATAGCAAAATTATTTTTCAATTTGAAGCACTTCATTCTCTTACACAAGGAAAATGTGTATTTGAAAGTTAAGGTCTTTTTAATCCCTGGACTCCCAGCTTTCGGGAGTCTATCTGTTTACAACTCTCAGATCCCCCACTTGATTTCTGTGTCTTGTTATACTAGTTATATATGCAAATATAGTAGCAGACTGTACAGTTTAAAACCTAGACCAGCAGAAATGAGGTGTGTGATGAACTTGAGGTTCTGTGAGTTGCCTGGTGACTTAATTGTATGGACATTAAAGTAGGCAAGGTGGGTGTTTGCTGAGAGAAAATAAATGCTGTTCTCATTTTGGAGAAAGAAAAATTAAGTTTGAAGACATCAGGCAAGTTGCCCAGTGTGACATTTGAGCTGCATGGCAGAACCAGTATAGAATCTGGATTATTTAAGACTTAATCACAAAACCAAAAATCTTTCCTCAGATTTTAAATACTACCTGAAATAACAAACTCATTACTTTATTGTCAAGAAAATCCTAATTCACTTGAGACATTTCATCAGTATGCTAGGAATTTACTTTCAGGCTAGGCTGTCCCTTTTTTCCTGTGTAGATTTCTTAAATGATTTAAAATTCTACAGAATTAGTAACCCATTCTCTTTCAAAATAGATCTCTTATCTTTCAGGGTTATATATGTAGATCTTGCAGTGCTAGTACAAAAGCAGACTTTACTTTCTATTGTTCACTTGTTGGCAGTAGATAGATCGAGCTTTGTTCCTACACAGAAGACAAACTTAACCCTAAATTTGTTGTATACATTTCAGATGGAGAAAACATTGCGAAGCTGATGTAAGATGTTTGGGAAAAATCAAAATGAACAGAAAAAAGCAAACTTGGGGGGATTTGAAGTAGGAGTTGTATTGAGGTATGGGAAAAGGGAAATTATTCCAGTAATAAGGGAAAAAAGCATCAAAAACTAATACAGAATAAGGAAACCTTTCTTTTCTGCAGCACTTCTAAAGGCAGTGAAACAAATGAGGCGTACTGTCGTTAAAATAGGGGTGAAATAATGTTTAGCTTAATAGAAATCTGTTAGAAGTGAGGAAGGTAGTGGTCCTAAAAATAGGATTTCATTTCACAAAATCTGCTTCAGGAGGCTGGTATAATTTTTAAGCAGATGTGTCATGAAAAAGATACAATAATTAAAACCAGCCTGAACCTCACTGTGGATTTACAGCGCAACACAGTGTTTCAGTATTCTTCTGGCATTTCAAATGTCATATTGAAACAAAAAGTGTCAAATTAATGAGATTCCAAGCACTTCCCTGTCAGTGGCTCATCCTTTTGTTTTTGAAGAGGACGGCTTATGTATGTATGAGGGTCTTGGTTCTTCAATCTTATGTCTGTGTGAGTATCTAGATAGATGGATTTTACCAGACAGTGGGCACTGTAGCAGATACACATACACATTGTCTTGCATTTCCTATCTTGACATAGAAACTTGATTGTTATGGATTAATGGATGATTGTGTTTGTGTTTTTATTCTGTGTAACTAAAAGATACTGTTCACTAAAGGTGGCTGAATTTGTGTGACACTGGGGTTTTTATAAAGTAACTGTGAAAAACAGTTTTCAAAAAGTTTTCTGAATATAAGACAGAAAAGTGTTGATTCATGTGCTTTTTCCATGTCTAATGACTACAGCAACAAAGAACATCAGCTGCTTCAGGCTCTATGACACTTATAACCTCTGTGGCTTTGATGCAGTGAAACTGAGAATTGTTAGACTTCAAAATAAACAGTTCTTCTAATATCAGTTGCACAGAAACTACAAAACAGAGTATTGTTTTCCTGGAAAAAAAAGTGATTTTATAGTCCCAATCCCATATCCAAAGCAACTACATGTGTAATTACACTTACGCTGATGCATAAATCTGAATGAGAAGTGATACGTTGTCTCTTGGGGATATTCCCATGTTCATTCAGGACGTGTATTATTGTGCATCACTGACACGCTTGCAACCAGAGATTCTTACAGTGCTTCTCTAGGCTGCTGTGTCATGGCTGCCTGTGATACGCAGATCTAGTTTAGAGCATTACCACCCTTATGAGTCACCCAGCACAATAGGAACTGTGTATTATGGACATGTTCTTTTCTGAATTTTCTTTTTTATGATGCATTCTGTTGGAATGATCTTGACTCACTTCTACTACTCTTAAATCCTTTTCTCCCTTAAAAGAATTATTTTCTAATTACTTTGCCTGTCACCTCTTAGTGCTAGACCTTTTCAGCTCCTCAGTGAATGAAGATCCCAGCCTGCCCCTTTTTCCTACTTTCCTTTAAATTGCTAGTAATCTACCTCCTGAGAGCAGCTTCCTCAAAGCATACTTCTTGTCATCCACCTGCACTCTGAGTCCCTCTGCTGCTGTAGAGAGATCCAGTAACTAAGCATTGAGTTGTCAGTGGTTTCAAGCCCCACAGAGGGAGCAAAGCCCGTATCTGCAGAATCCCTCCTTGTGAGGGTTATGGGTGGCTTTTTAGACCATGTTGGCCCTAGTGGTGTTCTAGGCTAATTCCAGTGTTGTCCCAGGCTTGACCTACTGTCTGAGCAAAAGAAACAGGTTTGAATGGGTACAGCAAATGGTTGTCTTCAGCCACAAATTCTGCTAAATTCTGACTGCCCTAAGCCTAGGAGCTGCTGGCATTACATTCGCTGGTAACACCTACAGCAAGTCAGGATCCTGAATGTGCAGTTGACTCTTACGGATGCTGTGTCCCTCTTAATACCTTCTGTCTGTTGTATGTTCTTGGCATCTGACCTCCATGACTCCTGCTGTGTGGTACTGTGTCTGCTTGACACTGAGTGGAGACATAACTGGTACTGCTGCAGTCTATTTTAAGGATGTAATTACTACAAAAAGTCTTTGATATCCTCAGCTTCTTCAATTGCAGTGACTGACATAAATGTCTTCCAGGATTTCTAGGGTCAAGAAAAACAAGCGTTGTCCTTTTCCAGCCTGCAGAGAACAGTGTTGGGTCATAAGATACTAAATAACCTGATTCCTTTATCATGAGACACTGAACAATGTAATACCCTATTGAATTTCTGCCTTTGGCAACATATTTACTGGTAGCGTCTTTCTATGAAGTTGGTCTTCCTGTTAACCACAGTGTTATTTATGAAGAGACATTGAAAATCCTATGCCAGCTGTTCCTGTACAGACAATTTACTTGTGTTTTTCCTCCTGGATGTACAAGGTTTATGAGCTTTATTACTTGCTCTGAGTGTGAAAAATTGTCTTTTAACATTTACAGGTCTAAGCCCGTCATATTCTCTCTCAGATTTTTTGTCTCCACTGTGGAGTAACTGTGGGGTTACGCAAATGTGGCCATTCCTACTGAAATCCTTTTGACAAGGCTAACATGTTGTGCCAAGGATGATTTATATTGGCTGAGGTTGTGCTGGCTTTATTGACATCATTTCATGAGTTTTAGCTGCATTAGAGTTGCTGTTGGGCAGGTTTCCAGCACTGACTTGTTTAGCATGGCCATCAGGAGCTCTGTAACTTCATTAAGCAGTGTGGCATTGCTGAAAACTCTGACAACAGTGGTGTTTCCTAAGGACTGTGCTGGACTCTGGATCCTCGCTTGTATGAAGGCATCTGCAATCTGTTCTTTAATGACTGTAAATTTCTAAGGCTTGAAACTGTCCAAAGTTACTATGTTGTTAAATAATATAGTTAGATTGGCCTTTGAAAGGATCTCTGGTCATCTGGGGTTGATAAGGACCTTGTTCTGTCAAGTTTTGATTGCATCCAAGGTCAGAGATCCCACAACCTCTCCGGTAAACCTACTTCTCCGATTCAGCACCCTCATTGTGAAGAACACAGAGAGCTACCCAAACACAAAAAAAGAAGTTTTTAGTAATAGCTGTAGTTACTTAAAAATGTAATGCGCAGGTACAGGTACATTCTTTCTGTCTTGTCTTTAATCTACTAGCACTTGTTTTGAATTGCAGGTTGAGAAATACTGAGGGCATGGAGGTGAGTGCTCAGAGCAGAGCATTGATGTGGCAGGACAACATGAAAGACAAAGGCATGAGCTCCTTCTTGAAGTACTGTTAAAGCTAGGAATAGACTTTCCAAACTCTAGTGACCTTCTGTACTGAAACTTTGGGTTATGGATCTTGAGGAACTTGGATCGTTGGCAATAAACCTCTTGTTCTTAGTTTCTGCGCATAACCTTGTGTTTGTATGCTTATGTTTGTATTGCTCTCGTGAGACCTCACTTGGAGTATTGTGTCCAGTTCTGGTGTCCTTAACATAAAAAGGACATGGAGCTGTTGGAGCAAGTCCAGAGGAGGGCCACGAGGATGATGAGAGGGCTGGAGCACCTCCCATATGAAGATAGTGTGAGAAAGTTGGGGCTGTTCAGCCCGGAGAAGAGAAGGCTGCATGGAGACCTCATAGCAGCCTTCCAGTATCTGAAGGGGGCCTACAAGGACGCTGGGGAGGAACTCTTCGTTAGGGACTGTAGTGGTAGGACAAGGGGTAATGGGTTTAAACTTAAACAGGGGAAGTTTAGGTCAGATATAAGGAAGAAGTTCCTCACAGTGAGGGTGGTGAGGCACTGGAATAGGTTGCCCAAGGAAGTTGTGAATGCTCCAACCCTGGCAGTGTTCAAGGCCAGGTTGGACTGAGCCTTGGGCGACACCGTTTAGTGCGAAGTGTCCCTGCTTATGGCAGGGGTGTTAGAACTAGATGATCTTAAGGTCCTTTCCAACCCTGACTATTCTATGATTCTATGAAAAATGGCCGATGTGGATTTCATTTTTTCATTCCAGGGATTTCACATCAGTCTTCAGTAAGTGATTATTTAAACTTTGCAAATAACTTTAAATGGGTTTTATATATATACAAAGCTCATATTTTATCATGCATAGCAAACAGACACATGCATATTTGTATATATGTATTTATATTTATTTTTGTCATGGTGAAATAGCAGACAAAAAGAAAGCATAGTGGATATTGGTGTTTCCTGTTAGCAGTGGAGTTGTACTGTTTAGTTTTCACTCCTGTAAAACAACATCAGGAATTAGTGTGTGTTGCACAAGTGAAAAATAAAGGGAGGCTTGGTAGCTTTTTGTTAAGCTACAGTAAGTACATATGTACTCATTCTGAATATGTAAATATCTGGGGAAAAACAATTCCCCTTTAACTGAAATCAGAATCTCAAGAGTCACAGAGCCTTGTGACTGATCACAAGTTTTAGAAGAGACTTCAAATCACTGAACCTAGCGTTACATAAAGTTTGTCATTTCTTAATGAGTTGTATGGATTATAATGCTTAAAATGCCCAACATGTTTTACTATAATGTAGCCAGTTTCAAATTTAATTGAATGATCTTAAAGAGGCTGTTAAGATGTTAAGTATTTTTTATAACATTGTTTCACCCCCATTGTCGTTAGACAGTTGGATATATTTCCTTTTCTGGTTTAGATTGTATCACTGTTTACTTGCAGTAAAGCTGGTGATTAAATGTTTCCCAGACGTATGAGGCTGGACAGTTTCTATATAGACTAAGAGCTCTTTGTGTATCCTGGATCTTTCTCACTTGTTGTATGCATCCATGTGGATGTCTCAAGTTTAAGTACATGTTTGGCAGTGATTATCTGTATAGACTTTGCATACTTGAGGCTATTTTATATTTCTTATAGTAGGACAGCTGCTCAACAACAAGCAACATGTTATAAAACATTTGCTTGTATATATGTCTATGTAGATAGTTCAGTTTTAAAATATTAAATCTTCAAGATAAACAAAGATTTTCCCAGATATTAGTAATGTTTTCTTGGCTGTTCATTTTGTTAAACCAGCCTAAACATATGCTGTGTGGAGCACTTTGGTGATTTGTTTGTTCATGTTGGTGTAATTAAATAATTTATGTAAAAAAAGACCAGATCTGTGTGTGTAAATCAATCCTTTTTATTGCTCCTTGAATGCTCTGAGTCAGGGCTATTTTTCCTGTGTATTTATTCGTCTACATTAGCCTCACCAAGTATTTGACAGAAAGTTTGGTTGTTTTCCAGGTTGAGAGAGGAGAGGGAGTCTAATGCTTGGGAGTCCTGAAATGTTTTAATGCCTTGGAACACCCACGCTGACCTCGCATACAGAGATGAGGTGTCAGAGATGGTGCAGGGAGGTTTCAGGGAGGAGGCAGAAGTGCTGCCCTGGCTACCCAGACTACCGGCTGACTCACAGTGTCACTGGGAGTGTAGTATCCTCAGACGGGTAGAAGGAATGAGCCATCATGTTAGCTAAAATAGTTTAGTTTCTTTTAAAGAGAGTTAGAGGCTCATATGGAGGACAGAGTATGAATGGGATGAAGATACGGCTCCTGTAGCACCCATGTGCACTCAGTAGGCTCGTGCTATCCCAAGTGAGTCTGCTAGTACAGAAGTCGTGATACCCAAGACTGATTTGCAGATGGGAAAGTGGCGTGCGTGTTTGTTTTCAGTAATTCCTGCAATAGCTGTTTGTATCCTTTCTTTTAAAGAAAGGTCTTGTTTATATGTTACTGTTGATGGATCTAATTGGTATTAGTTTCATAAGCAATGTTGGCTTAAACAGTCTATTGTTCTCTCACACAAAACCATCAATGATGTTATTACAAGTATTTTCCAGGAGATTCACAAATATAATAGACTTGATTTAATGAAAAAATGAACAACATGGGTTTGTTAGTAGGTCTCCTGATGCGTTACAAAACAAGTGATTGCCAGATCTTCTTCATGCAGGAAGATGAAGTTTTTCTCTTCCTGAAGAACATGACTAGTATTCTGTCTCATAGGTCAGGAAAACACAAGATAAATACAGAGTTCAGTGCAGCTCTCTCACAAGCTAACTTTCAAAATCCATATATATTTCAGTATCTTACGTGATGTATAAATATTGGATTGTTCTTGATCTTTAGTTCAGATACCTGATTTTTCAGTAGCACTTTATTTTCTGATAGTTGCCACACACTGCTTAGTAGAAGAATACACACTTTTCCTCCTAGAGTTTTGGTATTTCCTGGTAGTGAAGCACATCTTTCTCTGCTAGGGCCCTATGCGCCACACCCCTGGTAGCGGTGGGCTGCCTGTGCCCAAGGTCAGTTCTGCTTTGATTCAGTGTAGCTTTGGATCAGGCAGCTGTGAAAACAGCTGCATCAGAGCTGTGAAGAGCCATGAGAAGCCTTGTTGCAGGCATTCCTCCTTTTTCCTCAGGACCAACATTTAATTTGAGCCTTTGCTTTTTGTCTCTTGAGCTATGCTGCAGCTCTTCCTGTGCCCAGCCACATCCCTTGCTGGACCCGACCCACTGGCTTGCCTCCGTGACCAAGCATCAGACTTGCCTTGTCACCGTGGGCTGACTTTGGTGATTGTGGACTATGGCTGACCCTGGTTTCTGTCACCACACCTGCTCTGCTTTTCCTGTTTGGGTACCTGGGACTGCGTCCCTGGTCAGTGAGGGCACTGCCCCTGCCTCTGTTGTGGTCACCCTCAGCTCCTGACTCTCCTTCCCTTGGGGAGATGGCTGACCCTGCTGCTTCCTCACGCGGTTTTTTTGCTCATTCAAAACCAGGGAAGCATGTTTCCTTTCTCTGATCACAGCATTAAAAAACCCTACAGTACAGAAAATACAGACACACATAGAGGCTGAACTCTGTAGGTGGGGATACACACGCTTTTCTCTCTCTGCAGCAGTGGCAGCCAACACATGCATGTAAGTACAGGTTTGCAGAATGTGCAATACAAAGGATTTTTTTAAGGAAAAGATATGAATGATCTGGAAAAGTCGTAGCTTTGTTGCCTCATCAGTCTTGAGAGTATTGTAATGGAATATCAAAGTAGATACTGAGGAGTTGTCTTGTGTTTGTCCCAGTGCATTACTGTGCCCTAACTGCTGACAGGACTTGGCATACTCTGGTGTCTGAGAAATTCATTCTAGGTTTGTTGCAGTATTTTATGTCTGCATCTTCTTCCCAGCCAGTGGAGATGCCATAATGACACGGCAATAGCTGTAGAAGAGTTGCCAACCAACCAGTGAGGTGACTGTGGCCTATCAATTTTTCCATCTTCCCACCCTTGATGTCTGTTTTATGTGGCCATTGTGGACAAGTCACAATAAAATTTTAGATTATTTCTGGGATCATTGTACCTGTTCACTTGAAGGTCAGGGACTTGTTTGTGATTGTGAGAAATTCCTGTGTGGAAAGCCAAACATCTCAATAGCTTCATAGCAAATTATATTTGGAAAGAAATGTTCTCACTGAACTTCTGAGAAGAGAAATTTTGATGTCTGCTTACTTTACGAGTGAGGAAAGAGCAGGTTTAAACTCCCAGGGTAACAGAAAATAATACAATAAATCCTAAATCTCGTGTAGTGAATGTGCCCCTCACATTCGTTAGCATTGTTAACATCATCACACAGTACTGCAAAAGGTTTTAAAGAAAACTAATATGTCTTGTGTGTCCTCTCTGTCTCTGGAGAGAGGATAGTACGTGCAGAGAGGAAATTTTACTTACAGTAAACAGGAACAGTAAAAGCCTGTCCTTTCTAAGGTTACGTAACAATGTCAGTACTATGTCCTTTCTTTTGCAACATCTAAACTGGGAGCTCTTTTCAAGGAACATCAGTTTTGTTATGTCCATAACATTAAAGTATTAGTCAAAACTAATGACCAGCCCTACCTTCATACCAAAGTTAATTTTGGACTCTGCAGAACACAGAAAATTGTCCTTTCATTTTCATTGCTCTCCAGAGAGAAATAATGGCATACTTCACGTACCTGTGGAGCTCTTGGGTTAGAAGTGTTTATTACTTAGCTTTGCTTATGCTATTGCAAACTGGCAAAGGAACAGAAAACTTAAAAAATTTTCCTTTTCTGAATTACTAAGACAATATTTCAGAAAAGCTCAGCAGAGAAAGGACAGTTGTTATCTGAGCTATGTGGCTGCTCTGTGAATGAAAGAATCATATGTGTTAAACGAAGTATCTGTTATTTAGTGAACTGGTTATATCTAACAAATCCTACAATGTGACCATCCCCTTAGCATGGGATGCCACGCTTTTCACATCTTTCTGCCATTCTGATTCCTCTAATTAGGTACTGCTATTTTACAAACACAGACATTTCATTAAAAGTACGAACAGAAAATATCCATGTATTACATGAAAAAGATTTTATTGGACTGAAGTATCTACTGTTTGGCTGCGCACTGGCTGAGGCTACAAACCAAGGAGAGTGATTGGAGTATGAGTTGGTGTTCAGATATTTCTTTGGCAGTTGTGTTGCAAGAGGACCACTCTGTTCAGCATGACTGAATCATTTCCTAAGTGGTGTGGAGAGGGCAGAAATTCCCTACCCAATGAGCTGTAGATGAGATTCTTCCATCTTGAACTGACTGATGTGTTTGGGCTGCCTTCAAGGCTTAATGGAGCAAAGATTACAGTGCTTTGGATTTGAGCTTACAGTTTTTCCCACAAAGGAGTACTTGGAAAAGTTTCAAATGTTTTGGTGTTTTTTTATATATATGTATGTGTAGAAATACATATAAACAAAGTATTTTTTTCTCTTTTTAATGAAAATCTATAGGTCTCTCATGTTGCCATCTATATGCTAATATCTAATATAGAAGGACCACCTTGGTTGGATAAATGCCTGTTAGCTCAACCAGAAATGTAACTTGCAATGTAAAAGTCTTTCAGTGTTTGTGCAGGGCCCTGAGTCTGTCTTACTGAAAGATTGACAGCTGCAATTTTCGAACAGAAAACCAAAATTTAATAGTCATAACCACAGGGAACATCTGCTTCTTTGTTTCAGCCTGTCTGGGCTATTCCTGTTGCTCCACATGGGTGACACTACTGTAAACTAGTTTGCTTGCTGCTCTTAGCTGGTAGGACAGAGAGCTTTTTGGTGTGAGCAAGTATCTTGGTGGATATTTTGGTTGTGTGCATGCTGTTGGCCTATACTTTGTACACTCAAAGTCAATGCAGAATAGATGCTCTACTTGCTGCTGAAAGTGATAGGACAAGGGGGAATGGCTTTAAACTGAAAGAGGGTAGAATTAGATTAGATACTAGGAAGAAGTTCATTACTGTGAGAGTGGTGAGGCACTGGCACAGGTTGCCCAGAGAATCTATGGGTGCCCGATCCCTGGCAGTGTTCAAGGCCAGGTTGGACGGGGCTTTGAGCAACCTGGTCTAGAGTGTGGTGTCCCTGCCCATGGCAGGGGGGTTGGAACTAGATGATCTTTGAGGACCTTTCCAACTTAAACCATTCCATGATTCTATGAAAACTGGATGTAGACTCCTACATACTACTCTTCTCTGATCCAGGGTGTGATTAAGTAAAACTTATTATGGTTGTGGGAGAGGATATTCAAGGTGTTTGGACTCAAAAGTACCAGGGAGTTAGGGAACACCTGATTCTTATTTTTCTAACAAAATGTAATTTTTTGTTTTCATCTCCTTTGATGACTTTCTGTGACTTTGCCTGTTGCAATGCTCTAATATGAGCAAGAAAAAATGTGAGGAGTTGACTCGCAATTTCGTTATTAAATGGTATTATTTCACTGTTACATAGTGTTGGTGGGCTACTCTGTGAACATTTGTTGGGAAGCAGTATCTTTATACAAACTTCATACATGATGTAAATGTACTTTCCAGAGGAAGATTAGGCAGAAGTCACTTTGCAATAGAAGTACTTATAAGCACCAACCTAACTAATGTTATATGATAAGTCAAAAATTTTCATACCATGATGACTCATTGAAGCTTCTTTTTCTTTGGTTAGCAGCAGAATGTGAAAGTAAGAAATCTCAGAAGACTGCAGATCATACATAAGATAAATAAACTTCTAGGAGAATAATGCCATGCTATAAATACCTTGAATCTTCAGAATGCTGAAAATATGTGTTAGGATATCACTGTCTCATCAGAACAAGACAAACATTTTATTTCTCAGGTCTCATGACATCTTGCATACTCACTGTGGGAGTCTTTGGTGATTATAGCTGCCTGAAGCTGTAGTAAGCACAGAATCATAAACTTGTAGATAGAAGGGACTTTTAGAAATCTTGTATAATCCTCTCTTTGACATAGAAGCATAAAAAAGTCTTTAAGTTACGCCATCACCTTTCACTCACTAGATGGTTTCTTCTTAGAAAAGTAGTTGATTTGCTGATTTATTCCTGTGCTGCTCCTCTTTGTTGTTGCTCTCTCTACCAGGAAAGATTGGGGGGTGTTAAAAATAAGAAAGGGAAAAAAAGAAGCTAGGAAGGCATGTGAATCCTTATCTTTTGCTTTCTAGGTGGTGCCTTTCATGCCTTTGGGTTAACGTAACACAATAAATCTCCTACCTGTGCTGTAAATATTTTATCCTCTTGATATTTCCTGATTCTTTAAATCCTTTGGATACAGTAAAGGGCTGCCTGGTCTATGTCTGAGGGAAAAAACAAACTAGTGAAGGCTAAGTTCAGGAGAGAGTTTATGTAGAGACTGTTTCTTGAATGCTTGATGATTTTTTGAAGAATGGTGCATTTCTTTTTTCTCTTTATATTTTGCTTTTATTTTGAATGCTACAGTAAGGAAATTCCTTGCAAGTCTGCAAATTTACTGCATTGAAGTACTGATTAGAAGGCATTAAGCTTTCTTTTTGTAGTGTAGTGTGTTTTGACCTTGGTTAGTTAGATATCGGGAAAGTATTGTAGTGATAATTGCTAGTAATACTGCCCTTTTTGCATAGGATTTGACTGGTGTTTAAAAATAGCTTACTGTTTGTAGGAGCAAGATTGTTGATGGTGGGAGAGTGTGAGTTTATTTTTTAATTCTATTTCATTTTCCTCCTTAGTGCTTACATAGGTGCAAAATGCATATAGAGCCTTTACATCTTAAGAAACCCTAGAAAATCTTCAGCTGTTAAAAAGTAGCAGTTATATAATTATTATTGTTGGGCTAATAAATCTGAAGTGAAGCAAAGCAGTAGTGTAAAATCCAAGCATTTGAAATTGGGTCAGGCTTTAGAAAACCTTTTTTATTCCTTAGAAATGTATGAGTTTGAATTCTTCCATTTCCTCCTGAAAGCCCAAAGCCTTTTAGAATACCTGGGGTTTAACTTTTGTTTTGTATTTACTTGAACTTTACAGGCTAAAAGATAACCACTTTAAAATGAACAAGCAAAAATCCTTAAACTCTGTTGCACGACTCAGGAATTGGGACTGTAGGGAACAGACTAAATTGCATTAGTCTTTTGATGAAATCATGAGAACTGGTAATTACTATTTCATGTGCAATTGGAAAGATGTCTCAAGACAGAACAGGTTTTAGTACAAATATGACTAGAGAGTTTATCATAACTGCTGTGCTACAGACCTCATCAATTGTCTTAAAACAAGATTTGTGTATTTTAAGGTTTTCTCTTCATATTTTCATTAAAAAGTTTTCAAGACAAGTTTTACTGGACTCCCAAGGAACACCTAGAACCTATGTTGTGTTA
This sequence comes from Nestor notabilis, assembly GCF_000696875.1. NCBI lineage: Eukaryota > Metazoa > Chordata > Aves > Psittaciformes > Psittacidae > Nestor > Nestor notabilis. Next base: position 17,094 of record NW_009910033.1, read on the forward strand.
CTGCATTCATCTGAAACAACTAAAATATGCTGTACCGTATTACTATGAGTAAACATAACATTTACATAAATTAGAAAAAAAGGGGAGAAGATGTAACCTTTTTATGCTACAAAAATTGGCATCAAGAACAGGAAAATTACAGGTGTCCTTGAATTGAGAGTTGTCTGAAGAGTTTTATCTTTGTAATGACGCCTCCTCTTGGTCAGGATGAAAGTCAAGTTATTTTTGTGAACCACTTTTGGATACAAGCCATAAATCAAACCTTTGTATGGCAAAGTCAGCATACATGGGCATCACTTCTGCTTTCAAAAGGGCTTAGTTGTCCTCTAGGTGATTTTTTTTTTCTTCTTCCCTATATCTCTCTTGTTTCATACTGTGCAATTCAGTGAAGACCATGGCTCTGTCTTCTCAGTGACCACCTTGCAGATATTGGCAGGCTGTGCTTAGCTTCCCCGAATTTTTATCTTCTCCAGCCTTGAAGAAGCCCAGGACCTTCTGCCTGTCCTCTAATGGCAAATGCTGCAGCACTCAACCATCTATACTAAAGGAAATAAAGACAGTCTCATCCAGGGATTACTTTCCTTTTCTGTTTAAATCTTGGGTTTAATGAGTTCAAAAAATATATTTTTCAACAAATTATATTTTAAAAGACTGTAATGTAACACCGAGAGCAGAGGAGGGGAGAAGCAGTAGCAGGAAGGAACACCTCCAGAACTTCGTGAAGTTGAGCAGAAAGGAAACTCAGCCTATTCACTGCCAAAGCCTGGTCTGGGGATCTCACCATTTTGAAATGCGGTGTTACAAGGATATAAGAACCTTATTATGATAAGGATACATGGTATTTCAATGATTAAAACTGAAATCTTAATGAGAGGGGTTTTTAAGCTTTTGAACTATGCGGTATAATAGGCTCTCCCATATTATCTGATTATCTGTTTGCTTGACTCTTGAATCCATGGTAAGCACTCGTAATTTTTTTTTCTGGAAACTTTCTTGGATTGCTTTGTGAAGACTTTGTTTAAATGAGTTTTGAGAACAAGTGGAGACACGTGAGATACATCAATAGTTTTGAATTAGTGTTCATGGAAACAGTAGGTCATGTTGGGAAAGCAGTGTGTCAGTGGAAGAAACATATTCTGCAGGAAAGTCTGTGTGCTTTTAGAAACAAGAGATCTTTATCATTCATTTTACTGGCAGTTATTCCGATATTCTGTTCATCCTTTGTTTTGAATTCTTTAAACTGATAATGTTCAAGGTACTTTTGGGATTTACTAGGTTTTACTATAGAGCAAAATGGAAAAGGTACTTGCTGTAATAAAATTGCTTCTTTTTGTGAACAAAAAAGTTCTTGGTGTTGGTTAAAAGTTAACCAAACTTTTCTCCAATCCCTTAGTGTTCTGAAAGCAAGGAGGTGCGTGTGGGGGAAATCCGTGTGTGACACCTTCTTTAACTTTCTTCCTGCTTGTAAAAAAGGCGCTTTATACTCTTGACCTTTTTGCTCTTGCAGGCAGAGAGCAAAATTCCTAGTTATGCTGCTAATCAGTGTGTTTGCTAACAAACATTTTGGTTAAAAGCTATGAGGAAATCCTCTTTGGTGCTGTCTATTCTGTGTACTTGTAATATTAGTGTTCAGGTGATCTTCTTTATTAGGAGAAAGATTTCATAAATTTCCAAAATAATTTTCTCCTATCTCTATAATGCACTATAATTTCACAAAATTCTGCAAAATTATATTGCAAATAGAAAATCAAATAGGAGATAGTAATTGCCCTTCACTTTTTTCCCTAGCAATTGCTGGCAAAAGTGTTTGAAATGATGTTGGAATGGAATCCTGCAGAATATTTTGACTTGAACAGGTACATAGTAAAAGCGTGTGCAAAAAAAATCAAGCCATTCATTCTGTTATGACAGATGTCTCTCAGCTTGCTGGTGTTGCTTGTGGCAACTGAAATGCTTGTCTTTCTCCTCATATATCGTTGAAGAGGTGTAGAAGTTCACGTGTTCATCCATGATCTTATTAAGACCTGATTTAAAAAATTTTAAGTCTGTTAAAAGTCCAGAAATAATTGCTGATCTCTACCCTGTATGGCATCATTAATTTGAAAGAGCGGTAGGGTTATAAAGGTTCATCTTTTAAGAGGCCTTATGGCTGTTCTTTTAAAAAACCCCAACCAACCAACCAAAAAAACGAACACCAAGAACAGCAGTATATTAGGTATGTTACCTATGAACTCCCAAATTTTGGATAGCTGTGAATTGGTAAGGGTTTCAGTTTTAAAGCATAGTAATTATGTTCCAGATTATTATTGTTTTCCCAATTAATTTCATATAATACCTTTGCAAGCTGTATTTCATAAATGGAACTTCTGTACGTTCAAACTATGCTTGAGTTTACAATTTGTGTAATCACTCTGTAAACCACTTGTAAACAAGAATTGCTGAAATTAAGCATTAAAAAAACATAAGCTGATTTTCACCAGCTCTATGGAACTGACTTAATGCTTGAAATTTGTAGGTGGTACCAGCAGTTGGTAGTTAAGAAAAGTTTGCATGATTTCTTTAAGTTACTAGTTTAAAGCAAGCTGCTGACAAAAGGTGATGGTTAACATCTGATACCTTTTGCTGATGGGGCTCTGAACACCTTACTCTTGACTGCTTCTTTGGCTGTAGTTAATAGTCGTCTTGTGAATGACCAAATTATGGTATCTGCAGCTCACTATTGCATGACTAGGAGGCCACATGAAGTTTTACTCTGTGGAGGTAACTGATGAGAATGCTTAGTTCTGGGCCTGAGCCTTGCATTGCTCTCAGCTGCCAGTCTCATCCTGGGTGCGGCTCTAAGTCGGGCTGCTTATGTTCAAAGCCCTAAATGGGCTCAGACAGTGTTATCTCAGAGGCTGCCTGTCTTCTCTGTACAAGCTTCTCCCACAGGAATAAAACTGCTGAAGCACAAGTTTGGTCTCCGCTTTGTGAAGTACTCGGGCACTAGGCAGAGGTTTGAATGTTTTATGGTCTACAGAAAAAGGCAAACCTACTTTTTGTTTCATTTTGGTTTTTTAAAGTAATTATCCCTTTAACAGTTACACTATAAAATTGCTCCCTCTAAGCTTCCAGAGTAGGTTAAACTCTTAGAATAAGCAGCTTAGCTTCAAAGCTGTAGCAGGGGATAGATGGGAAAATTGTTTGCTGCTGTAGGTAATTGTGGTTCTGGATGTATGTGTACTCACACACACACATACCAGATGTGCACACATGTCAAAACACAAGTAAAGTGGGCTATGTGCAGATGTATTTTAAAAGATCATTTTGAAGGAAGGTCTGTGTATGATACTATTCCTACATGCATACATGTTTAAAATATGAAAAACTTACTAAGATTGTAAATGCAGGAGTTCACAAACTAAGAGTGCCCATAATTGATGCTGGCCTTGCAAGAGCAGTTTGGTTCCTTTCCGTGTTTTCATCATCTTTCTTATAAGTTTTCCACAGTATTTTCACAGTCATCCTATGTTATAGTTGCAACACTCAAATCAATTTTCAAAGGCTTGACTCTGTCATGGGCTTTACCATTATATTAATTGCTGTAATTTCAAAAGGTTTTGCAAATACGTATTTTCATAATGTGTTTTCATTTTATTGAACAGATAATCTAGTTTTAGATGTCTCATTCTGAATATGGAGAACCTGACTTTGAGCACTTCAAGCACTGAGAGCACAGCTTTTCCTGATTTCCATTTCAGCTTGTGGTTCATTGCTTCTGCTGTTCAGACCTAAACTGACTATTCAGGCTTGCAGGAAAAGAGGAGTATAAAATTTAGTCTCTAACTGTACTAAGTATGTGCAGCTGGTCTTGTGGGCCTTTATAAAGGTCTACTGTGACTAAATGGTGGAAGATTTTATTAAAGTTAAGAAAAGTCATTCCTGAAACCAAAGCTATGGATACCCATGTACCTTTTAAGCGAGTCTTCCAGTCAGTGGGTGCTGACTTTTACCAATAAAAGGTTGCCTGAGCTTAAAAAAAAGGTATCTTCATTTTTTCCGTTAGGAGCAGACACAGGGTGAAGGATGGGTTGCAGAGCATGGGGCTGGAAAAGAGACAGGCCTCACTTTTAAAGTGTTCCTGGTCAGAAGTATCAGGGAGAACTTTTCTCTTCCACAAATGCCTGCCAAGGATAAATCAGGCCACATGGAAGGTAGCAGCCTTGTATTTAGCTTAGGTTTGGGGTTAAAGGTTACAGTTTTACAGGTGTCTTGATAGTAATGCTTTGACCAAGCTCATTTTTGTTAACTTTCTCATCCCCCTTTCTTTCTTCTTGCTTTCACAAAATAAAACCCAGGAGAGTTGGGAAATGACAAATCTAGTGTTGCCCATTCAGTTACAGTAGAAAACCTCTTCTGCTCATAATAACAAGATTTTCATGATGACACATTCTACTGTTTCAAAACATAATGTGGTTTTAAAACTTACCCTTCATAACAAAGATTGTGTATCAGTTACTAGAAATCATCCTTGCTGAATCCTGGTCTGAGTATTCCTCTTAAACTAAAATTAATGGAATTGTTGGGCAGGGGGTTGCTTCATTGCCCTTTCACATGGTTCACACTATACCAAAGGCATAAATCACATGTTTTTTTGTCTGGTTAGTTCTAATTGAATCTGTTTAGTGTCTGTAATTAACAATAACAGCAAGAAATTAAACAGATTCTCTTCTGCCCTTTAAAAATTAAAGAAGCCCTCTTTATTATTTAATTTTGCTTGGAGAAGCTATGAGAAAGATATCTGCTCTCTGAAACTAAAATTAGACATCTAACAATGCCTGTGGGTTTGGGGACAGGAGGGAAAAGGAAGAAAGACAGAACCGAGCCTGTGTTACTAATCCAAACCTTCTTTCTGTTTCCCTTTGCTTTTTGTTGGAATGGGATACTCAGGAGACACTAAAGCTTCCTCTTCTCTCTTCAAGTGCATTTACCTGAACTCTGCCAGAGTTCAAGTTACAACCAGCTCAAGATATCTGACCTCGACAGCCCAAAGCCCTGCAGGACAGGTGTAGACCACCTGAGATTGCATCTCACAGGCTAGGCATTGTGAAATAATTACAATAACTACTTGTAAAGTAGATTTGTACATCAATGCTTCTTTGTGAGTCAAGTCCTCATTAGAGTCCTTTATAGTCTCTTGTAGCATAGATCCAGCCTGGCAAACTGTTCAAGGTGATAGTGGACAAATGCTGGTCTGCTCGGAAGTTATCTTCCCTTTGGAATAAATGCTCATTTGAGAAGGACCTCTCTGGTGAAGATCTGTGGCTTAGAGCACTGCATCCACTTGTGTTCCCAATGCCATTTGTTTTAGGGACCATGGATCACAATTAATGACTATTTTTAGGTGCATTTCTCATGGGTTATCACTTTTCACTTGGCTTTTTGATTCCATTTTTTCCCACAGAGATTCAGCAGTGCAGTTTCACGTGTGTATGAGTGGTTGTATATGGTGTAAGTTACTCCTAAGCACCCTGTTTCTTTGCAGTCCCTCTCCCCTTTCCCACCCCTGAATTCTGATCCATTAAAAGCTCCCTTACTCCTGTTTGTGACACCACTGCATTGCAGGTTTTCTGAGATGACACATTATCTAAGGATTTACTTTCAAATAAAAGTATCTCCTATAGGCAGCAGATTATCTCAGGTGAGGGTTTTGTAGATAAAAATGTGGGGGTTTTCATCTGTATGGGATTTTTAACCTATTACAAAGTCTATAGTATAAATAACAGGATTTGAAAGAATAGAGTGACTTTATCAACCACCGTAAGATTAACAAATATTATTATATGGAGTCCAAAGTCATCTGGTAATATTTGTTGTCATGAAGCAAGTGCTTATTAGGCTCTGTAGGACAAATGAAGGAAGGAGCCTTTCCTACCTTGAGGAACTTTTTGGTGGAGAACTTGACTATGTGTTTTAATCAGGCATGTCACTTCTTGTTAGTAGCTCTTTTCATTTACCTCTCTTCCTGACTTTTTAAGGTTACAAATGTCATGATTTAATTTTGCAGTAGAGAAAGAAAAATTTTAAGAATTTAACTTGCAGTCCCTGTTTGGCTTTCCTTGAGAAGCTTCTGTTTTACTTGCGCACTGGAAAGTGTTAAGTAACTTAACGTTGGGGTGGAAAGAGGGACTAGATTTGATGAGAGGAGAGAAACCAGAATCTCTCTGGCCTTCCTGAATCTCTTGTTTTAGAAGATGTAACTTTCTTCTGGTTGTGGAAGTGGTCAAGTTGTGGTGAATTCTTTCTCCTGCATCACTCCCATCTTACAGTCTTCAGCTCAGCAAGCAGGGACTCAGCAGAGAGGAGATCTCTGAGCTGCATGTTGGGTACTACAGAGGTGAAAAGAATGCTGTATGGGAAGGGTGTGGCTTGGGAGATTATAATTACAGTGCTGTAATTATTCACAGGACATTGCAAATTGTTTAGCATATAACTATAACCTTATTTCATCCATATTTCATTATCTGTAGACCGACTGAAATTTGAAATGTAGATGTCCTCAAAGAAGACTAATAGTTTGCTGAACCATACATATATACACACTGGTATTTATTTTTCCAAAACCCCATCATTTGTCAAATATTAAAGTACCCATTTGGTTTTAGGTTGTCTTACTTAAGTTAAAGTATCTATTGCCTAGTCTGAATATTTCCTTCACATGGGGTGAAGAAGAGTGAACTGAACTGCAGTATAGGTGTACCTGTATTATTTCACCTTTTATTGTCCTAAGCTCCAAATTCTATTTTAGATCTCTTACATGAAGGTGGTTGTTACATTCCTCTGGTAGTTTTACACTGATGATAATTACTTGCAGTTTCACAACACTGTAGCAGCAAGAAAATATGTTTATGTAAGGAGGAAAACCCCAGGCTATTTTGTTTAGAAACTCTGAATTATTGATATTACTGGTTTTAAAAGAAACTTCAGCTCTTCCACTTGTTCTACTGGATTCAAAATATTTTGAGTGATTATAACCATCCGCTCTACAGTTTTTTAAGTATTTCTACTGGCAGAGTAGAAGCTAAAGTATAGGAGAGGAATCTTTGGCTGAATTTAATGCACATTGTAAAAACTGGTGAAAGGCATCATCTTGTACTATACCTGTGGGAGGATAAAAGTTTGCAAAATAGAGCTGTGGTTTTCACTTTAAAGAGAATTTTCCTGTTTTGCTAATATTTTCACTTCTATTGCAAGGGATTATTTTTAAGAGATTTCTCAAATATATTACCTTACCAAATCTGTGTTCTCTTTCCAATCCACTGTGTGATTAAGGTGAAGGATATCAAATACATTTTCTTTCTTTCCTATTGCCTTGCTGATTGTGTGTGCTAACTCAAAGTACAATGCTTTAACATTAATGTACTAGCTTTAGAGATAGTGATAATAGAGATGATATTAGATTGTCTCCCCTACTATCTAGTCATAATGGAATCATAGAATGGTTTGAGTTGGAAAGGATCTTAAAGGCCATCTAGTTCCAACTCCCTGCCATGGGCAGGGACACGACGCACTAGACCAGGTTGCTCAAAGCTCCATCCAACCTGGCCTTGAACACTGCCAGCGATGGGGCAGCCACAGCTTCTTTGGGCCGGC
>NW_009910033.1:25192-72137 GCF_000696875.1 Nestor notabilis
TTCTCCCCACCCCCCTGCCAGGGGCAGGGACACGACGCACTAGACCAGGTTGCTCAAAGCTCCATCCAACCTGGCCTTGAACACTGCCAGCGATGGGGCAGCCACAGCTTCTTGGGGCAGCCTGGTCCAGTGCCTCATAATGAAGAATGTTTTCCTAATGTTTAATCTAAATCTCCCTCGTTCAGTTTAAAGCCATTCCTCTTTGTTCCGTTCCTACAGGCCCTTGTAAAAAGCCCCTCTCCAGCTTTCTTGTAGGTGCCCTATATGTATTGGAAGACTGTTACATGGTCAGCAGGGGAAGGAACTGCTGGATTTTTGCATAGGCTGCAAGTGCTGGCCCAGGTATCCCAGAGGTGCAGCCACCTGCCATAAATTTCCATTTAGACAGAAACTAAGTCTAGACAGACTGCATCTAGGCTGCTCAACAAGACCCACAGTTTTTGTATGACAGAATTTTGTCCAAGATACTGGCTGCTGTTATTCTTTCTGTACTGGCTGAGTTATTTTGTGGTTATTTTACAACTTTTAAGTTGTTCTTTAGTCTTGCATTGAAGTTATTTATAATGTTTCAGTCTCAACTCAGTTCATTGTGTTAACAAGTAACACGTTGCAAGACTGTAGAGCAAGAAAGTTGCTGTTGAGGACCTAGAGTCCATGGAGTATGTGTCCCAGTTGCTTTATTTCAGATTAGCTCTCTTCTGAGAGCCTTAGGCTGAGTGTGCCATAGAATCGTTCGGGTTGGAAAGGACCTTAAGATCATCTAGGTTCAACCTGCCTGCCATGGGCAGGGACATCTCGCACTGAACTGTGTCACCCAAGGCTCTGTGCAGCCTGGCCTTGAACACCACCAGGGCTGGAGCATTCACAACTTCCCTTGGGCAACTTGTTCCAGTGCCTCACCACCCTCACTGTAAAGAACTTCGTCCCTATATCTAACCTGAACTTCCCCTGTTTCAGTTTAAACCCAACAGAAAAATGAACACCTATGGGGAGCTTTTGGAATTCATCTTCCAATTTAGCTTCACCCAAAAGGCATGCCATTTTGCATAGCCCTCTATGACGCAACCCAAAAGCTCAGAGAGGGACAATGGGGAGGTTTCACTTCAAAAGACCATTCTGATCTGTTATTGTAAATGCTGAGGTGGGTTCCCCAAAAAGGAATGAAGTCAGTCAAAATTCTGTTGTAGTAAGGTTAACAAAAGCCCATTTTACTCAAAAACTGAAGTGCTTTACTATCCTGTAGTGATTTGTGGGTTCTTTATTCAAAAGCACGTGTCACCTCTGTTTAGCAACCCACAGTAAGTCTGAAACATCATTCCACTTTTTAGCACATTCATCACAGTATGGGTAATGAATGCAGGAACAGGACTGTGAATGTATTATAATAGAATCACAGAATAGTTAGGATGGGAAAGGACCTTAAGATCATCTAGTTCCAACCCCCCTGCCATGAGCAGGAACACCACACACTAAACTATGTCGCCCAAGGCTCTGTCCAGCCTGGCCTTTTCTATGCATTTCTAATTCATAAGCAGTTACTTCTTCATTATTGAGTTATAGAAGAGAAAGGAAATGTTTGGGATTATTTTTACAAGTTCAGTGCTTTTTAATGATGTAGCCCAAAAATGTGACTGAATGAGAGATATAAATGTGGCTCCTCAGAAATGAATGCTGCAGAATTGTTAAATGTTCATAGCAGAGCTGGTATGTCTGATAGTCATCTCAAGTTTCCTCTCACAGGTTTAATGGCTACCATTCCCTAGTGAACGGTATTGGTCTGTTGCCAACAGCTTAATGTTGACATTCAATCAGAATTCCTTAAACTTTGGCAAAAAGCAAGATACTCCAAAAGAGAATTAACTGAGCGTTTTATAGTAAGGTGAGGTATGTTTGGAGGAAGCGACTGTAAATCAGTCCAGAAAAATCAGCTGTAGTCAAATGGCCAGAGAGATTTGGGCAAATATATGTACTCTTAAGAAGATTAAGTCTTGCCTTCAGTTAAAAATTTCCCAGGAATTGTTACTGCCTGTATCTGTGGTGGCTGCTGACCATCCTGCCTAAAACAGATTTTGAGTAGTGTACCCTTATAAGCAACTACTGGAGTGTCTGCTCACTGGAGGAAGTTTCTCCCTGAGGCCATGCTTTCTAGTAAGCTGTAATCCACAGTTTGAGGTGTACCTTATGCATAAAAACAAAACCAAAAACCCGAACATCTTTCTTTTTCTATGTGTTTCTGCATAAGACACATAGTCCCATTGGTTGGTCAATTCATGGAATAAATGTTTTAGCTGGGAGGTGTGTTTAAAATGATTATAAACATTATTCATTCCCTCAGTTTGGCCATCTAAAAATAGAGAGCTTTCTGGGACAGAGAAAAGCTTAATTTCTTCTGGTAGAATAATTTGTATTAGCTTAATTAGGCTGGGTCAATGAGCAGGGATTCCAGACTGCTTGTTCCTTTGCACCTGGGCTTTGTTGGAATGTCACATATAACTCTGTAAAAACACCTTTAAGTGTAATAGAAAAATCCTTATAAAAATTATTTTGAGGAGTTTAATTTGGTTTAAAAAGAGATACTGAAAATGTAAAAGAAAATGCTGTATTTGGAGTATTTTACTCCACTTCAAAATCTCTTTAATGTTATTAGATTTCTCTTATTAATAAATGTTTGTTTAAAATAATGTTATGATCTGAGTTAGAATTTTTAATTTTATTGTGTCTTGCTTTTGGTTGACTTATCTCTGTATAATAATTTTTAGATTACCTTTCTTTCTTTCATAATCTTAACTATACAAACCAAAAACCCTTAACATTTCCCCCTCCCTGCTCTGTCATAACAAGTATTTGGTAAAAAGCTATGTTGATGGGTAAAAACTGGAGATAAAGGAAGACAGTGTATTGTAAAAACATAGAGGAATAGTCAGAGAAAGGATTATGTTTACACCAAGTATTTTATCCAAAACCTTAAATAGTTATGGCAAACAGTCACGCTGTCACTCCTTGTTAAGGCTAATTTTCTCTCTTCCAGTTAAAATAGACATTTCTTCTATGTGTAAGTGTAGCTTCAAGGCTTCTGCTGTAGTGCGCTTGCTTTTGGCCTAAAGGCAAAGCTGCTGTATGGTGGTAGCATAGGGACATGCATAGGGAGTGCGTATGGTAACACAGGAAGTGGAGTTTTGGGTTTGCTGTTTGGGTTTTTTTGGTTTTTCTTTTCCTGGTCATGAAAGCATGACTCTTCATCACAGCAAGTCGTCTGATCTGGCAGACCCCATTGCAACACTGTGGTGTTAGCTGAGGGTAGATGGGGAGGTGAGGATGACGCTGACTTCTTGCCCTGGTTTGGCAAGTAATAGTTATTCCTTAAAACCAGCGTTCTCTGAAATGGTGTCACTGCAGTTTGTCTGATGCTTTCTTGTGGTCCTAAGCCTTATAAAACACTCCTCTCCTTTGTGAGGTTTTGCCTTCATATAAGCTAACATTTACATGTCATTGCCTGTTTGGTAGTTTATGTGAGAACACACAGCTTAGTGACTTACAGTATGACTGGACAAAGAAAAAAAGTAAACCATACAAAAGGGTTAATGAGAAGAAAATAAAAACAAATTCTGCCATAGCTCTGAGCTCCAGAATTCACAGATATACACTGTTCACTGGCATTTGAAATACTGAACGTTTGATTCCCTGGAGGTAGTTGACTAGATGCTCTTTCAAACTGATTTGATTAAAGATCTTTAACTCCTTCAGGGGTATTGATGACTGTACTCATTTAGTTAAAGAAATCGACACTTATGTTTGTAATACTATGATACTTTTATTTTTACATTTTTTGAACTTTGAGGGGGGAGGTGTGTTATAAAATAAGAGAACAAAAAGAAAAGATTCTCTGGTGGAATCAAATGGATATCTCTGATTTAAGGAGGTTACTTTTGAGTGACTTGTTTCTTGGCTAGGCAGGAATGTTTTTTCTATTGCAAAGCTGGGGTTCCTATGGAAGACCAGAGGAATTTAGGGTTCCTTCTGTAATGGGCCTTCTGACTGTTATATTGACTGTTATATTGCTCTTTTATTATTATTTTTATCTATTCCCTCCAGGAAAATTATTTCACTTGTTCAAGAACTATCTGAAGAAACAACCTTCCCCCCCCCCCCATTTTGTTTGGTCTAGAAATTGCCAGGCAATTCTTTCTCTTTGAGGTATAACATGAACTGTCATGCTGTGTGTATTACAGGAGGTATTCCCAAAAGGCTATGTGGGTATGATAGAATTTATAAAATGTTAACATCTTAGAGGATATTAAAAATAATTATGGATTCTTAATCAAAATAAGGATCAAAATTTAAAGCCACGGTGTCCAGAATAATTAAAACCTTGCCATTTTTCCTGTTTCTTAAACATCAAGACATTAATTCTCTAGAGTGTAGACTGGTATGCATAATTACATTGGTATAACAAGACAAAGGGGTGATGCTGTCAGAATTTATTTCTGGTGGAGTTTAGAATAATGCGAGAATCTAATCTTAGTAGCTGTTTTCTCTGTCTACCTGTGCTACTTACATTTAAATAAATCACTCTTCCGTCTTGCTTTATATTCTCAAAGAAAAGCAGTTTTGTGTGTTGCATTGCACCCAGCTGATAAGCCTAACCATTAGCCTCAAGCATGTACTTCTCTTCATTTTTCTTTCCCCTTGTTTATAGGGAACAAAAGTCACAGGGAAAACTGGATGATTAGAGACACTTCCAGCTGAGTTTAAGCCTCTGTGTGTGACATGCAGAAATATAATTTAGACTTGCACAGCATTTCTCATCCAAAGCTTTGAAAATGGGTCAGTGGTAAAATATATAGCAGGTGGTAAAACTGTTAAAGGAGAGGGGAAATGACCAGTGTGAGGTTTCACAAGAAATGAGCAATTAGGAAAGCCCTACAGGGCTCTCAGCCCCATACATTCCCTACATTTGAAATTGGCACAGGTAGTGGATGGGAGAGGCAATACGTGTGTTTTACAGTATGGTTAGGAAGGCTGTTCAGCTGATTTTGCTAGGGATTTTGGGGAGTGTAAAGATAAGACTAAATTTAGGATTTGAGTTCTTCGATGGTTTTGTGTTAAACTTTATGATAAACTCTGAATTGTAGTTGATATTTAAAAGAAAAAAAAAGTCTGATGTTTTCAAAGTAAGGAAGCTTGCACAGTATGAACAAAATGCCTTGACTTTCTTTTTCCAGGTAGGGATCCCATTTTGTCCCTTAAAGGAGATAATGTAGCTGGAGAGACAAGGTAATATTGTAGCATTATTTTAATTTCCAAAGCATGAGAAGTCTAAGGCAGTTTATACTCACTATGAGCCTCAGCTCAGCTCTGTTCTTTGCAAACCAGTGAGGAAGCTTTGAGGAGCTTGTTGTGAAGCCTTGATCCAGGGATGAATTGTCGTGGTTTAGGACTATGTGAGAGCTGTCCAATAGCAGTCCTATGGATGTCTCAGGTCACTCTGCCCTGGTGTTCCCCCTTCCCCTTAGTACCATATTACCTCTGATCTGCATCTTTACATACCTCGCTTTTCCTTGGCCTGAGCATGGGAGAGTGGCTTTTAAAGGAATTCACTTCAGCACAGCCATTAACAAGGTCTCAGCACAGGAGAAACTCAGGATTGACTCAGGACTGGCTGGTTTAAGCCTAATTTTATGAGACTGTGAAATTTCCCAGGCAGTGCTAAATGCACTGGACAAAAAATTTCACTATAGATTTTGAGGCACTAACTCTACTTAGTTAGTATGCATATGCCTGTTTCTAAAAATAAATAAAAAAAAACCTTTAGCTTTTTTTTTGTTTTTGTTTTTTTTTTTTGTTCCCTGTGGAGATTGTAAGTCTTGGAATTAATCCCTCTGCACCAATGGTTGGATATTTAGTAACTTGGCTATGGATTATCTAGATAATACCTCTACTCTACTAGAAGGCCAAGTGCTGAGCATTGTAGAAAATCTGGCTGTGTGATACAGGTTTCTGCAGAGAGCCAGAGCTAGGAGTGCTTTGTTTTGGTTTGGTTTTGATCTAATCATGAAATGCATATGATTTTATTTTTGCATATAGCATAACACTTCTGAACTGTGACTGTAAGTAGATCTTTGTTATTGTCGCTGTACTAGAATACATGGATATTGCTGTTGGAGAGCAATAAAAGAAGGCTCAGCAATTCATAATCCAGGAATATGGCTTTCCCATTAAGGGTAATCAACTGTCACAGTTCAGCACTTTAATGACTTTGGGAGATGGCAGGTGCTAGAATATCTTGTGCTAGAGTACTTCATGCCTGAGGTTACAGACTGCATGGTTTATGTATCAATAACTCTTTAACTGTGATAAAGGTATGTTTAATGTGGATTGCTTTAGGGGGGATTCCACAGTTCAGAAGGAAATAGAGAGCTGTGAGTGCTCTTTCAGAAATGGATTCTCTGGGGGTTTGAAGCCCACAGAGCAGGTGGTAAGCTTTTTGCAGAGGCCTGGCCACACATTTTATTGCTCTGTGGTTTACAGTAAGTCAACCTTCCATGCTATGATTGTATCTGAATTTCAGACCTAAAAAATAATGTCAATTTTTTATCTTCTTATGAGTAGATGAACTTGTCAACAGTACCTACTGGTACTTTCTTGAGTTATTCTAGCGAATGACAGTGTTTTCCAACAAGGCTATTCTGAGAGCTTCAAGGTAATTGTGCAGTAACTCCCTTTGCTCGTTACTAAAATACCTTATGATCTCTTAGGCATTTGGTCTTGGAGGAGTATTTGTTTGAATGCTAGTGACCTAAATGCCCATATCCAATGTTGCTGCTTATGGCGAAGAGTACTTTGCAGAGGCTTTGTCAGCCTGCAGTGTTATGTTTGAGAGTCTCGCTCTTATGAGATGCCACCCAGAGTACTGTGTCCAGCTCTTCGGGCCCCCAGCATAGGAAGGATGTGAACCTGTTGGAGCAAGTCCAGAGAAGGGACACAAAGATGATCCGAGGGCTGGAGCACCTCTCCTGTGAAGACAGGCTGAGAGAGTTGGGCTTGTTCAGGCTGGAGAAGAGAAGGCTCCAGGCAGACCTTAGAGCAGCTTCCATTGCCTAAATGGGACCTACAAGAAATCTGAAGAGGGACTTTTTACAAGGGCAGGTAGGGACAGGACAAGGGGTAACGGGTTTAAACTGGAAGAGGGTAGATTTAGATTAGATATTAGGAGGAAGTTCTTCACTGTGAGGGTGGTGAGACACTGGCAAAGGTTGCCCAGAGAAGCTGTGGCTGCCCGATCCCTGGCAATGTTCAAGGCCAGGTTGAACGGGACTCTCAGCAACCTGGTCTAGTGGAAGGTGTCCCTGCCCATGGCAGGGGGTTTGGAACTAGATGATCTTTTAAGGTTCCTTCCAACCCAAACCATTCTATGATTCTGTGTTTGTATGACAGAGTTCATATGTGACCTAAATGGGTAGCTGTCTGTCACATTAGTAACTCCTTGGTCTATCATGGTAGTCCATATGAAAATTCATATATTTCATGATCGAGTTATGTCCTTAAAGGCAAGTTTCCTTGCACATCCAACTAATAAAAAACCTCTCAGTGAACTACTTATGTTTTTTTTTTTAGCTTTTTGTTCACAGGTTGTATGTGTGAATTCCCATTAGTTTCTTCAGGAAAGAAGTCAACGAAGATATCTGCCTGCATATGAGTGCACTTCCACAAGATAGTGGAGGTAGCTGTGCATACTTGGTGTACATAGGCGGCTGTATAATAAATGCCAACATTCCGTAGACATCTTTGAAGTTTCTCCTTCAGTATGGATGAAAAGGACAACCTCCTTATTGGTGGTTATTTGACTTACCATCAATATTCAGTACCTTTAGGAAAAGCAGCATTAAATTTGTGTTGCTTTGTGTGTGGTTAACGAATGCTGCAGTCACCAGAAAGCAGCAGCATATGTCAGCCTTCTTTTGTGGCACATCATTTTGAAAAGGGCCTGTTGTGTGGTTACATTTGGGCTTTCTTAACATACATTCCTTAATATCATTGAGTTTATGCATGAATTTTGGAATTATGACAATTTGACTGACAAGAGAAGTCTGTTAGGAGTCAGAAGGACATGTTTGTTCAGGAATGGAAGAAGATGGATTTGAGGAAAGCTACAATTAAACTGGAAGAGTTGTCATATTTCAAACTCTGTGAACTTGTTCGGGTGCTTTGTCTCTCTGTGAAGTCATTGTCTGTGAAACACTTGAGGTACACACGTACTTCTGACAAATACGGTGAAACTTTTGTAAAGTTGAGAGCCACTGCTGGCAAGCTTATGAGGCATTCATGCAAACGTAAAACTAACTAATTTGTATTTAAAAGAACAGCTTTCATTGTACAGGTATTTTGTAGTTGTTAATTTGGGGGAAAATAGGTGTGAGAAAGTTCTTGACTCACGGGAGAAGAAATGGTTTACACTGCAGCAGGTATTTACTCATTTTGATTTTTAGATTAATTAAATGGGGGCTAAGCCTGTAGCCGGGAGCCATAGTGGTGTAAATGAGATCTGTGTGGAAGGCTGAGAAGCTAATGCAGGCTGCCTGTTGAGATTAGTTGAACAGTGTAGATATTTTGAATAAAAGTGGCATTAATTTTGCATTGCTTCATGACTACCATAAATTGAACTGAATCAAAGCTACTGTAAGCAGTTTATTATCTTTCTTCTGTAGTTGTCTGACAGACCATAGGCAGGTATGCAATATGAGCCAAATTTAAACCAGTTACATATAAATTCTCAGGATCAGAGCTACTGAACTCTCCTTTATACCAGTTTTCCCTAAGCTGACCACTTCTCTTTCACTACAAAATCTTTTTTGTAGTTAATCTGATACTCCTGTGTAGTCTACATAAAGCTTTATTCAAAAGGCTGACATGGCAAATGGAAATTCATGTCTTTTGCAGTTTGACCCCATTGAAATGTCTGTGGCCTGGTTATGATTTTGGTAGTCAACTGAAGTCTGCTGCTTCTGTTGGCTTACTCAGGGAGTTCACTTGATTGCTTTCTATTTCTATGTAAGACTATATATGGATGTTTAACTATATTTTATCATTTAAAAAAAGAACAACAAAAGCTTTGTGTGGACCTGACTTTATTTACTTCGGCAATACTGAAGGGTTACGTGTGCCGAGAATTGATTTGGGTGGATAGGTGTAGTATTAAATGATTCTGCTGTAATAATACAACCTGTTGATCTGTCACATTAATACTGCATTGCAATGTTTCTTCAAAAAGTCCCTAACCTCTTATGTGTAGGAAGCATAACTCTGAAGAGTAATAGCAGATTTATGGCTTCGGTGCACGTGAGAAGGAAACTAGAAGTTTTTTGACATGGTCCAATTTTTGTGTCTGAAGATAGAAAATATATTCTCCTTATATTTCAGACTAGCATTTCCAGCCGTTGAGGTTTCATGAAGTTAATTATGATGTACTTAATTTCAAAGCTGCTAAGATTTTGAATGAAGTTTTTGTGCAAACTGTCATTACAGACTGTAATAATAAAATGTTACTTAAAAGCCAAGACAAGATACTGTGCCTAAAATCTAAGTAGGATATTTTAAGAAAATTTTCAGATTGTTTTAAGCCTACAGTAAGGAAATGTAACAGCATACCCATTCTGCCTACTTCTTTCAGCAAATGTATTCCAACCTTGAAATTCTTAATGTCATTTCCATCTCTGACATTTACTTGAATGGGATCAGGATAACATGACCTGTATTTAAAACTATGAATAGAGGTGTATTTAAGAACTTTCAAATGACTTTCACCATCTGTGTTAATTACAGCACCTAATTCTTTTACTGGAGCTTCAGCTAGTACTGGAGTCTCTCCAGTTAAATCAGGGAATTCAATTTTGTTTTTCTCTGGGGACAAACTGTCACTTCGGTGAAACTCCTTCAGGTTGGATAAATTCCTTAGTAATGGAGTAATTACATGTATTAATCTTGAGGATTATAATCTATGAACAAAAACTAGAAGAAAAATGAGGGGTTTGTTTCAATGCTTTAATGCAGCAGATAAAATGTAAGTTAAGACTGAGTAAATGGAATAAAGTGGAATAAATGGAATAAGTGAAATAAATTCTGCTTTCATTTATGCTAATAAATGATAGTTCTCCTTAGATAATATCTATAGTGAAACTTGAACAACCAAAAACATGCTTATAATTATCAGAACCTTTGAATAAATTGGAGAGTTATATTACACTTGAGCCTTAACAAACAGTGAAATTACTGCTACTTTATTAGAGGCAACTGAGTGCAGCAGTGTTTAAGTGCTTAAATTTTTACATATTCACTTTAGGGGGAACAAAACAACACCCCAAAAAGCTAGTACCCTCTTTATATGTTTTAAGCTTGTTCTGTGTCTTTGATCAGTTGTTCTTACGCTGAATCTCTTTAATGTATACATGAATAGTAAAAAGAATTCAGTAACTAGGTCTCTCTACCCACTTAGTGCTTTCAAAGACTTAAGGATATAAAATCATTTTGAAAAAGATCTCCTGTGAATATGGTAGAGAAATTTTCCTAACTCTGAATGCATCTAAACCAGTCTGAATCTGTTAAAAGGGTGTATTTAATTTCCTTTCATATTTATTTTCTTATTAGATCCAGTATACTCTGATTTATTTTTTGCTTTGCTTTTATTACTGCTTTGTCCTAACTAGCAAGGCTTGTTATGTTGCAGAAAGCAATCTCTCTTCATTTCAGTAGCAAACCAACATCATTCAGAAGTTAAATACTCCTGTATCTTATGTCTGTATTCTTTGGAAATGTCTGCTTTATCTGATTCATTGGAAATACTCCAAATTATTGCTGCTTACCTGGAGGCACTTGGAAGTTTTTTCACTGTACTCATTTGACAGTCTGTTGCAAGTTGCTCTAATTTAGTGAAGGTCATATGTAAATTTAGCACTGTCCCCAGCTATTAAAACCTGGGTAATACTAACCTGTTTCCACTGGGAAATGCTGTGGTAAAAACTGTATTAGTATATCCAACTTATGCAGTGACAGCAATGCATCTCTTAGGAGAACCTATTTAGACATACTCTTCCATGAAGTTCTCTTGAGAGTTATGTAGGGCAGGTAAGGATGAGGTAAATAACCAAAAAGTTTACTTTGGTTTATCCTAACCCTGTTATTTGTTCACCCTTCCTAAAAGTGTGGTCTTTTTCAGGTCCAGAACTGGATACTGAGGAAACAAAAATTTTTACTGAGGATTACAAAATTTTATCACAAAAACGTGTGTGTCTGTGTGTCTTCACCTAATGTGTCATTGAAAATTTAAGATAAGTAACTTGACTTCCAGGGTGTCTGTGGCTGTTTCTGCTGTTATGGCTGCAGAAACACAGCGTGGTGCTCCTGGCAATCTAATTTAAAGTCAGCAGGAGGACAGGTTGGTCTCAGCAAGTTGACTAAGTGCTGCCTAATACCAGGGGTGGTGGCATAGTTGGTGGTGGAGAGGAGCTCTGCCCTAAGGAGTGCCATGGCTAATGCCAGCTCCTTGGCCTTCTTACCATAAGGCAGAGTGATTCTCCTTTATAAGGTTTGTTGGAGATCTCCTGGTAAGAAATGGGAGCACTTAATAATTGTAGTACACATTTTTAATAAGAATATTATTAGAATTCATAAAACAGTGCAGTAGTGATGCAAATACTGTCATGACTGGTTGCCGTATCTGAGGTCCCTGGGAAGTTCAGAGTTAACTGACTCACCTTAGGAGCTGGAGCTTTACAGCCTCTTTAATCCCAATTTAGGGATACCAAACCTGAGTGGCTTCTGGAGGAAGGGAGGGACAGGCATTTGAGCCGAAAAAAAGCCTTTTTCTGCTGTAAGTACAAGCCTGTCCTTAGGCTTTTTTGCTTTGTTTAAAAGCCTAGGAAGGGGATGAAAGCTCAGACAGTGCCCTATTGTGTGTGCGGTGAGTGGGGAGAATGGCATGCGGATTCTGCCTGTTCTCAGCTACGCTTCAGCAAGAGGCCACAAGATGTATATGCTGAGGGAAAAAAAGGATTCTTCTCTTAAATAATAATAAAATAAAAAAAGATAAGTGAAGTTCTCCAAGTAATTTCACACAAGACTTTTTGCAAGTCTCAAACATGCTTGGTTCCTATACAAAGCTTGTATATTTGAAGCAGTTTGAGAAGGTTGAATTGACAGTGTTCGTTGGAAGAACATTATTTGTGTCACAGAATAGACATAAACCCTAAATGAACTACTTTCCAAGAAGCATGCCTTAATGTGTTGGAGGAAGGTATACAGAATAGAAAGTTCCATGCAGTGTTTGTGTACAAAAATAATCTGAATGGTTTGGGGTTTGTTTTTGCCGCGTGAGTAAAAGGAGGGTGAGGATATTGTTTTTACATCGTGTTTGAAGTCAAAGTGTTCCAGCAACCTTATTGCAACTTGTTATAAGAGAACAGTATAATACGAGTCCAGACTGGTGTAGGAACTGAAAAAATACGGTTAGACAAAATTCCCCTTTCTCTAATGATTTAAGCACAACAGAGTACAAGTTCAGTCTGTGGGAAATGTTGGTGTGTTGTGTTATTTTTTTGGGCTGAAGCCATGACTTTCAAAAGAACTTGGTGAGAAGGTGTGAAGCATAATAATGCAGGCTTCCTTGTTTATTTTTTTAACTTATTTAGCAACTGATTGATTTGCAAAGACCAGGTCCTTCGCCAAAATTTAAATCCCTCAGGAACAAATGAGTTTTAAGATTCAAGGTGCAGAACTTACTACGTTGTGGGCTTTTTTCCACCTGAATTGAGCAGCATTTTTCATTAGTGCTGGCATTTATTTCAGTGTCATGCAGCTGGTTTGCTGTGTCAGTGAACAACTCTGTGGTTTAAAAGAGCCTTGCTAAGTCTTTTCTTACCTTTTTTTTTTCCCTACTGTACCTCTGTTTTCACATATAATTGAAAACTGTGCCAGTGCTTGTCACCTGTGAGGTGTCAGGAGTAACCAGTGCAGTTTAGAGCCAGTGACTTCTTTGTAAATAATTGATGCTTTGAGGAAAAAAAAAAAAAGTGAATAGTCCTTGATTATCCAACTCCCAAACCCACATATTTATCAATCCAGCCACTTAGCTGTGAAAAGCTTTTCCTTTTTTGTTTGTGTTCGATTTGTATTACAGGTAAAGTGGCAGCACTCATGACTTTTAACAGCAATGAACTGACTGTCTGAGCTTGTATATTATGTTTCTAGTTATACAGATTTAGAAGGTTTTTTTGTGTTGTGTTAGTTGTGTTGCATTAGTAGTTTTGTCCATGTGAAGAAGTGTTGAAAATTCTGTGACTTTTCTTTGATATTCGTATGGCACTTGCATGGCTTTACAAGAACCTTGGTAAACCAGTAGTACTGAAAGTGCTCATGTTTTAAGTTTCAATGCAAGTCAAAGCAAAGTTTCTCACTTAAGATGTTTGCTGCTTAGTCTTTCAGCAAGAAGAATCTGTGGTACTGACAGACAATAAACACAGTTTTGATCCTGACTCCTAGATAAGGAGCTAAGAGACTGGAATATAGGTCTGAATTGGTGCCATTGCAGGCTTCCGTGTTGTATCAGCTTTGCATGTATTAAGAAATCTGTTCATAGGACATAAAAATGCACAAACCATATTACTGAACTGCAAAAGCCCCACTGCTGATAGATCAAAGAAAGCAGCAGCTGTCATCCAGTTTTAGCCACAGTGCTTTTGAATGCCTTAATCCTCTTCCCAAACAGAAGGAAGCAGAGAGAGTGCACTTTCTTTATACTCCCCCGCTTCTATTTTTTTTGAAGTGTTGGTGTAGCAAAAGCCAGAAGCTGTGTTCAGCAGCCATCACTGCATGGCACAAGGCATTCTTTTCTTTGCATCTAATTTGGACATTTCAGTCCTCCTCATGTGTGTTATGCTCTTTCAAATTTAGTTTTTAGTGAAGTTAGAAATTACTCACTTTGTATTTACTCCCAGGTGTTTAAAATATCAAAGTGATTATTCGCTTGTACTTCATTTTCATTTAGGTCTACTTCAAATTGAAATTAACTTGGTATTCTTTGTGCCCTTTCAGTTGCTGAAGGGGTGTGTGTTGAGTTTGTACCTGGAACCTGAGTTAGAGGAAACATGCATGTCTACCACTAGAATATATTTTCTGAATTTTTCAGATTTTTCTTAACAAGTTTTACAAGACACTTACTGCAAAATAGCTTCTCTAAGAAGCAAGCCAGATATGCTGCAAACATAAATTTGATCTGTAACAGCTATTTTTAAGGTCTGTGTAGTGCAGTGTCCTGTCTCCAAAGCAACTCATGGTAGAAATCTGGGGAAGGGTGTGAGAACCGAGGAAGCACATAGTGGTGCTTCCCTGGTACACTTTGCTGTCTCACTAACATTTCCCAAGTTAGCAGCTGTTCTTTGAACTAGAGATATTTTTTCCTTTATTAATTTGTGTAATCATTTTTCTTAACTGCATTCTAAGAATATTTTCCAAATATGGGTAAACACATTTCAAGTGAATAGCATAGGAAAATTATTTGTATTGAATTATCAAAATTATTGGAAATAAATTATGTAAGGGCGGTGTTTTATGTATTGTTTTTATGTTTGTTTTTCACTGTCCTGCAAAGTGAATTTGCACTGCAAAGTAGTCTCCACAGAGGAGTGAAGTATGCAAGTGTAAAGCTGTCAGACTGCAGCTAGTTCATTCAGTTGTCTGTCTCGATGAACTAACAGGTAACATTTTAAGTCTTTGCTAGCCTGCAGCCTCTCAGACCAAAAATACTTTGCTGTGCAGAAATAAGTAAGCTGCTAGAGCCAGACTGAATGTTTTAAGAATCCATTTGTGTTGTCCTATTTACCCAAGCAGAATTTCAAAAATCTGCATTAAAAAGTGTGTTAACTGGGGCAGCACTGAAGGCCAGGTGTGAGGGAGCGGTGTTTGATGACAAGGTTCAGTTTGTTTAGAACTGCAACTTGATTGAAGTTGCTCTAGTGCCAACTACTCCTACACTGGAGTTTGCTCATTTGTGTGACACGTTAGCCATCACAACACACAGGGAAGATCAGAGATGATGTGCAATAACCCCAGTCCTACTTTGGTTGTCAGACAAGGATCTCCCAGCAGTGACATTACCTTCTTGTGGTTTACTCTTGCAAGCCCATTTTACCTTCCCTCTCCATTATTACCCATTTCCAAACTCCTCAGTTTGAAATGCCATCTCTTTACACATTTAAACTTAGAAGATTCAATAACGCCAGGAAAGAAAATGTGTATTTGGCATTTTGAGATGTTCACGACAAGTTTTTGCTAGCTTACACTAGGGGGTTGTCTGTTTGCTTTGCTCTTGACAGAGCACAAAAAAGAAGCCTCAACTGCAGTGAAATCCAGTTGATCGTAGTTTCAGTGGAATACGTGTGCTTCCACTGGCTGTGCAACAAGCAAAGGAGTTCTTGTGTGTCCCAGTGCTCAATACTGGGATCGCCACAGCTGTGTCCAGACAACTCTCAGGTCAAGGAAGAGATGCAGAAACTGAAGGGCACTTTCCCTGTGTCATTAATCTGTGGGAGGAGGAAGGCATCTCATGTTAGTTTATTTAATTTCCCTCCACCCCGCCTCCCTTCCACTCCAAAAAAAAGGTCATATGCTTGTAATATGGTGTTACAAAGTCTAGAGTAATGTTACTTTAAGGTTTGTCATATTATAAGGAAAAGGGGAAAATGTTCTAAAAGGTCCTGCTTTGTTTTAAATTATGAATTTTTATTTCAGACTTGGAAATAAGATAGTGGTAGGTATGTGGTATGACCTGCTTTTGCATGTTCTGTGCTGCATTGCTGAAGTACTACTGTAGGTATTAGAGGATCATTTTTTTCTCTTTAATTTTGATGTTTATTGTCGTCTCGGTTGCTAAGTTTGTTATACAAACACCAGAAAAGGGTGTTCTGAGACTGTTCATTAATGGCATTAATAAATATTTCCTTTTCACTTTTACAGGTTATTGAATCACTAGGGATTATTATATATAAAGCCCTGGACTATGGTTTGAAGGACAATGAAGAGCGGGAATTAAGTCCACCACTGGAGCAGCTTATTGACCACATGACTAATACCACAGAAACAGATGGGAGTAGGGATGAAGGATATGATGCTCTGGATGAAGGAGAGGAGGATGACAATGATGATGACCAAGAGGAAGTTGAGGCCATTCGTTCCTATAAAGATGTCATGAAGGTACAGTAATGGGCGGTTTATATGATACTTCATTGTTTTATCAATAAGAAAATTAACTCGATTTTCCATATTATTGTCCAGTGTGATCCTGGCTGTATAATTTCCTGATTTCCTGGTAATTTTGTAAGGTTTGCTTGCAAAGATGACATGCAGTAGTATTTCATGTTTGACAGTAAGCAAGAGAAAATCCATGATCAACTTTATCATTGGATGTGCCATTAATACCACATTCTGGTTTCATCTGTGCACTAGCTAGTCAGCCTTTCAGTCTAACATCTGTTAAATTCCTTTGTGTACTCTTGGATACATCATGGGCTGTTTCAATTAATTCACCTTTTCATTAGTGTGGTATTAGTTTAATTATTCCTTATCAGTTTGTTCCTTTGCCACCCTCCTCTACCGAAGCAGAGGAGTGCTTTTATAAGAGTAGCTTATTTGTATGGAATGAGTCAGGATACAGTATTTCATTGACAATCATTATGGTTGCAGTTCTTGACCTGAGTTGTCAGATTTGGAAATACAGCTAATGAATTTTAATTGCAACAGATTCTGTAATGTTATCTGAGCTACCGTGAACAATAATTTTCAAGTATTAGCCCTCTATTTGCTATAGAGTAGTCTTCAGTACAAGTTCTAGAGCCCAATGAACTCTTATTACAAAGGTATTAATAAGCATGGATTTTGATAAAATTTGTACAGTTGGTTTACCTCATAAATGATCTGAGAGTTTAATACAGGGCAGAAAACTGTACAGTAATTTGTACCGGGGGATTGAATTCTGTATATTGCTTTTTCAAAAATGCAAGTCATATCTAAGGACCAGAAGCTTAGTGTGTCGCAGAAATCAAGAGTATAGTGAGACTAGAAGAGTGTCTCGGATAGCACATTAGCCCAGATAACTCATTAGCCCAGAGAAACAAGACCCTGCTAAAATCCCTCACTTCTGATGGGTTGACAGTAAAGAGGGAGGCTCTTAGAAGACTGTAATGGGAGTAACTTTTGTTTGAGATGCTTTTGTATTCTCGTTGCATGAGAAATAATGCTAAATGCTTAATGCCTTTGGTTTTTGTCCCTCCCTCAGAGAAGCAGGGGTCAGATGGAGAAATTAATGAAATGGCTTTTCACCCCCTGTGATGGGGAGGGCCTGGCTGGCTGAAGTACTCTCCCTTTCAAGCCCCTGCCACTCCCGGCCTTGCAGAGTCGGTGCCCTCACTGCGGGCAGGTGCTTTGCTCTCTCCTTTCTCTGCTGATCCCTGTTGCCCAGTCACCTTCTCTAGAAGTGGTCAACAGCACCCTGCTAAGGCCTTCCAAACTGCATGATGTTACGTAGACTATAGGTGCAATATAGCCTCTTTACCCACAGTTTGGCAAGAACATGTCCCACCATAATTTGGTGGGACAATCAAAGTTGGACCATAACAGGAAGTTTTGCTTAGTGCAGAGGCAGCAAGACCTCTGTATGCATAGAGGTGTGGGTAGTGGCTTGCAGAAGTGATTATTTTACAAGTTCTTTACTTGATTTCCACAAACAAGAAAAAATAAGCTTGGAAAACTTCGCTGAACTCCTTTAGTTAACCTGATATACATCCCTGAAATACAAAAAGGATAAAAACATGTTCAGGTTTCTGCTGTTACAGCTGAATGGCATCTCTCAGGTTCTGCTCAGTCAATTCATTATCTCTGCTAGCTTGAGGTACCAGCCTGTTGATGTGTTTTAAAATCAGCATCTTACATTCTGACTTTTATCATCTTTTGCTGTTAAGTTTTTGTCATTCTGGAAATGTTCCGCTTTTGCGACTTCACCTTAATGAATTGCATTCCAGCTGATTTTTACATCATCCTAACTTTTACTCCTCCATCCCTTGGAATTCTCTTTTCTTGCTGATGTTGCATTTGCCTAAATTATTTGCTGCAGGCTTAATTCTGCGACTTTCCTTTATTCCCTACTCTATCATTACTGTCAGTACTAGAACAGCAGCATCATTCTGCCATGTTTTTGACATGATTGTGGATTTGTAAGATCCTTTTTTCTTGACCTGGTCTTATCCCTGAAAAGGTACAATGTTTTGCATGTGGCTTTTTTTTTAAAGATTTTTTTTCCAGCAGTGGTAAACTTTGTTGCAGGCTACACCCTTATTTACCCAGTGACTGTTTCACAACAGCAATGAGTGGTCTTGTGACCATGAGGCTCAATTACTATAATTCCCTCTTGGCAAGACTGACTGTGAAGCTTTCTCCTCTGCAGTTTGTAGCAAATGCTGAAGCAGGTTTGCTTGTTCAGTTGAGCAACTGTTGTTCTTGCCTACCCTGCATTCTCTAAATTGCAAGCTTGGAAAATGGTAGAGATGGGCTGTATGCTATTTACATTGATTTTTAAGGTTTTTAACTATATAGTCTTCAGCAGGGACATGATTTTGTCCTTGAAATGTGATCATATGTTTCATCCTTCTCTGGAAAGTCATTTTCTGGTCCAAACCTGTCTGCCAGTGAGTCTGAAGTTTTCACTATTAATCACTAATGTGGGTGAGCCTATTCTGTGATTAAAACACAGAGGAATATGTGTCAGGTTTTTCTGTAATGGGAAGTAGGCAAGATCAGTCCTGAGCTCCCCCTCTAACCTGGAAAACACTGAGTAATGTGGTGGACACCTATTCCCAAGAACCGGGAAAAGGGTAAGTGCTAAACAGTACTGCCAAGATCATCATTGGCAAAGCTCCTGCTCGGAGAAGACACAGACAAGCTTTTGTGCTACTTCTGGGTACATTTGGCTGGTTTGGCTTATGGTTTCCTTGGCAGGACCAACCTGCTGCACAGACTTCACCTACTGTTTTTAAAAATGCGTCTATGAAGAGAGAGAACATTGGTTGCCACATGCTTAACTTTTTTGGGGTTTTGATGTATTTCAGTTATGGCCCTAGTGTGAATGGAGAAATGGAGACAGTAAGGACTGGATATTTTCAGACAGATGCTTTCCACGTTTGGGGCTTTTTTGCCTGCCCACATTTGCAGTACACACCATGCACATGCAGTACAGGAAATCTGTACATCTCAGCCTGGGAAGCCTTAGGCAACAGAGGATGTATAGACAGAGTAGGCCTGGGATGCTGGGCAGTGTTGGGCTTGCTGAGGGTGTGTGAAGACCTATCATGTGGCACCTTTATCACCGCGTGTGGCCCTCCCTTGGTAGTGAAACAAAATTATACAGTTTATCAACCTCTTCTGGAGTGTGTACATCTTGATGTTATCTCATCCCTTATCCTACAGATCTCTGCAGTCAGATGGTTTAAGCCAGCACCACTTTTCATGTTAACTTGGAAGTGCTTTCTAAGCTGCAGTTCATTGGTAAGGCTGGCCTGAGCCCCAAGTTCTAGTATTAAACCTAGTTCTAGTATTATCCTTTATTCTATGCCAGCACCCTCTTCTAATTCCAGGTGTAAATAAAGCCACACAATCCTTTGATAGCAGGTTTTATTCTGTGCTGGTATTTGCTGGGCTGAACTGCCATCCTAGCCTTAGCCCTGTCATTTCTTCCAGTTTGAATGTCATCATAGCCAAATTGCTTCCTCCAGTACTAGACTTTACCTTAGCTATCCTTCAGAGCAGAGGTGTTGTCAGTAGTATCGCCAGTCATGACGCTAACCTTTGTTGCTGCTTCTGCTACGTTTTTCTGCAGGTCTCATAGAAGATACATAAGGAGGTAGTGGTCTTCCTGAATATCTTGCTCTTACTCATGCTCTCCTTTCGTCCTGGAAGTTAACTTTATCAGGAGCATTATCTGTAGCCAAGCCACACCTTCTTGTCTTAGAGACAAACATAGGTGGATGGCCTGCAGGGCTCAGTGGCCTCTGGTCCCAGTCCTTACCTGTCTAATCACATTTGGGTAGTTCAGTAATAATGTTTGTTAATTCTGACCAAAAATTAACTGTTGGGTAACTGCTGCCTCACAAATTTTAGTTAGTGACCCAGGACCCATAGTAATCAAAACTCATTCTTAGGAAATGTCTATGCTGACTTTTGAATATGTATGATGATTATTTTCAGAGCAGCATGTGCAGTGTTGTGTTATCTCACTATAAATAAGATTATAGTTTGCAATATATTTTTTGGTAGAAATTCATGTTTGTGCTTTGCTTGTAAGCTAAAAGGAAGAATAAATTACTTGTCGCACACCCTCTGCCGTATTTCAGGTATTTTAATTGTCCTTTAATCATTGGCATGGTCTCTAAAATGAGACACTTTTAAGTCTAGATGACTCATATGTCTTGGTAGTTCAAGTATATGGCTGACTTCTTTCAGCTGGAATGAACTGAAATTTACAGTGATGATATTGATCTGCTTGTGCTTTGTTTTGAGTACTCTTATTGTAGTACAGATCAACGATCTATGGCATGTGGAGGATTATAGACGAAAAGAAGAGTATGTCCTGTCTCCATGCAATTACAGGCGAGATGAGAAGATCTACATTTAGATCTAAGTATTTTGGAGGCTCTGTTCTGAGTCTGAGGACTTCTATTATTATCATATAGATGGTATGACCCCATATAATATGGGAACCTGTCAGAGATGAACCAGAACATGCAGTTAAAAACAAGTATGGGTATTTGTTTACGACAGTTAAAGAGTTCGTGTTACTGGAATTCAGAGGTCCACAATTTTGCCTAGTTCATGAGGTTAAGATTAGTAAGATGCAGCTTTCTGTGAATGTCATTCTGTTTAAGGCTGGGTTGGCTTTAGCATTATTATATGAGCATGTAGAACAGTATTTATGCTTCATTTCAAAACAAGCAAGTTGCAGCATACCCTATAATTCTGTCTGAAGCTGGTGAAGATTTCTGGAACCTTATTGAGATGGTAACAAATGCTCCAGATGCTGTCAGTTCATTTTCTATTAAACAGGAATACAACCTGCCATTTCTGAAAATCATCATGCTTAAAAAAGAAAACAGTTAATCATCTCTCTTCTCTTGAGTCTTGTTTGTAGTGAACTAAAATGTCACATGCTTGTCTTTATTTTGGTGGATCTTCTTTTACGAAAAGGTGATCTATATCTCTGCATGTTGATGGAGGAAAAATTGCAATTACAGTGCATTGGAAATCCTCGCTTCCCTTCACTTTTGTTGTCACAGTACTTGAGCTTGATTTGATGGCTAAAAAAGCCTAAACATCATCTACCTGTGCATCTTCAGTTGTCCACACAGACCAGATACTTGAGACCACTTCTGAATATTGGGGAACAGCCTGTCCCAACTGTTTGGGTCCCTGAAAGTACAACCATGTAGGTTTTGTCTCTTAAGTTTTGAGGAGGACAGGTTCTCCTTTGGCTATTCTTTTTTGCAGTTTAACTCTTCAGGGACTGTAAACTAGAAAGAAACTCAAAAACCTCCCAAAATTATTTTGTGAACATACACCCCATGTCATACTGCTATGACAGGGCTCACCTAGGTGGATGCCTCTGGGGAGTTCAGGCCTCTGAAGGTGGACCATCATGGTGTTGGTCTGAGCAGGAAACAGCTTGTGTTGGCACACTCCCAGCCACCCTTTCTCTCTGTGCTGCATTGACAGAAGTGGGAGTTCTGAGTTCAGCAGTGAAGTCCAAAGGACCAGTGCTCATCTCCTGTGCTCAGAGGCTTAAAAGCTCTCCTTTCTGGGCTCTTACCCTCCCAAAGCATACTGACTGAGGGTGCACCTTTTTATATCAACTAGCCAGTGTCTTCAGACAGACAAACAGAAATTGTGAAGGTCCCACAAAACCAATTGCTGAGATTGGGTTAACAAAGGAATATATAGATCTTGATGGAATAGTGTCTATCCACAGGCATTTTCTTATTCCTTCAGCATTCTTTGAGCTAACCTGGAGTTGTCTTAGAAATGCAGTAAACCTACTATTTTTCTCTTGTCCAAGCAAGCCTTGTACATCATGGTTATTCAAACCATCGTGTGTTTCTTCTGTCTGTGCTGTCACCTTGGCTGGGATCCATGTCACCTTTATTTAGTCAGAGGATCCCGAAAGTTTTTATTTGTTCAGTGTTGGGTTTTTTTAACTCCATTAGTACCTTTGTCTGTTTTGCTGCAAAATCCCTCAAACATTTGTGCAGGCACAAGTGAAGGGCTGGCAAAATAAGCTGTGCTGCTGGCTGAGTCATCAAAGGAGTCAGTGTTTGAAGTTTGGGTACTTCACAGGCCCAGGGAGCTGAGCTGAGGACAGACCGTGCAAAATAAAGTACAAGTGTCTCTCTGCATGTTTGAGTCTTCGTAATTTATGAGCAATACCTCCATGTTGTTGGTTTTAAAATTAGATTATTTAACAATAATAATAGGGGTTTGATATGAAGGGCTTTAAAAACAGCTGCAGAGCAAGTGGATTTATGACAACTGAGAGCTCTGTAAGTGAAAGATAAGCAGAAGCGGAAGTAATTTTGTACTGTTCACGTTGATTTTGAGAGGTTTTGATAGGACTACATTATACCAAATGTACTTGCAAGGAAGTTGTCCTTTATAACTTTGGTCTTTCCATTAAAAAGGAAGGTCTTTTTTTTTCACCCTTGCTTTAATTATTCTCATACAGAACAGTGGAAACATCCCTTCCAACAGTGTGGGCCTATATGGATTGAAGTGTTTTATTCCAGGCTTGGAGACAAAATCAAATCACCTTTTCTGAGGTGATTTTTGCCTTCACATTATAGCTTTCAGTAACACATCTACACCAGTTCAAAACCCTTGTACCCATAATTCACATAATTGTACTGGTATAACCTGTCTAAAGTCTAAAATAGTCTGAGGAATCCAAGGAGTTGTCTAACAGAAACAGGAAACACAGATTGGGTCTTCAGATTATTTTTGTGTATGGGGGGAGGCTAGAATACACCTGAAATTTGTGTGTTGTCTCTATGCATCCAAAAGAAGCAAAGTAGGGCATGGACTTTTTTCCCCATCTGTTTTATGCTGCAATTATTATAAATAATTTATATATGGGTAAAAATAAAGTTCTAGGTTTTAGTGGAGGTGGAAGGATTCTTTGGTGCTAATGGTGTCTTGTAGTGCATAAAATACAGAATTTGTCATGATAAACCTCCTGTTTTCCATTTAAAAATACAAATGTCTAAAATGTGCAATTTGTTAGAAATAACACATCTGAATATGAGGTTTAATCTGAAGTATCAAAGAACCTGTGTTAGCCTGTGCTGCCTAAAATAGACCCTGGAGACTAAAGTAGATCAATGGTTGTTTACTTTCACAAGGTACGTTTTGTTTGATCAGATTAATTTGAAATTCTAACTAATGACTGGAAATCAGGGTAATGGTCAATTAACACAGTAATGCTGTAGTGACCCATAACAAAGTAAAAAAAGAGCAGAGCCACCATTACAAAAGTGACCCATATCTTCCCTGCCCTACAGATTAACTCCAGCGCTCAGCCAGGCAATGCAGACTGACCTGTGCAAAGCTGAAGAGATCTGCCTGAGAGTCTCTCTCTTCAACTCCCAATCACCTCCCCTCTCCAGGTGTTAAAACCAGTAAATGCACAGAAGGCTGTGATGGATTTTTCAGATTCACTGTCAGCCTGTTAAAGGCAGTAGATCTGCTCAGAAAAATTAGCCAGGACAGCAGCTTGTCTTATGTTAGGGTTTGGCAAAGGTTCATCTTGTCAGAATCTCGTTTCCACCCATGTAGACTTTGCAGTTTTGTGTGTTCGTGGTGTTGCAGCTAGCATTTTAGCTCTACTGCCTCCTTTCACTACTTTAAAAATGCAGGCCATTTATTACAGATGCACATGACATCTTTCGTGTCTGTAAGGCACAAGTGGTTTTCGATTTCCATGTAATGCCAACATCCCATAGGGAATATCCCATGTACCTTATCAGTACTGCTGATAAGACACATTATGTGTGTGATACATGTTTTAGTGGACAAGTAAATTAACGGTGACATGCAAAATTGCTCTACAATTTTCTCTCCTGTATAGCATTATGTGTTGAAGGCTTGCAGTAGCTGCCCTCACAGAACATACTCAGAACAGTACATTAACCTTGTTTCCATAATTTTTTAAGTTCTGCATATTCAGCTCTCATTTGAAATAGGTAGTATAGATTTTCTTGTAGCTGTAATGCTCTACAAGTATGGGAGAAGCGGGGTTTATGGGATGGGGGTGGAACTTCTTAATTAGGCCAACTGATTTACCTGGGGGAAGATACATTACCCTTCCAGGCTGACATGAAAGGTCCAATGGCAGTCTCCAAGTCTTATAGCTTATCTGCTGTAAGTTCTGAAGTCTCTAACTTCTGAGACATGTTAGACCCTCACAATCCATCACCCCATTCAGGAGAGGGGTCAAGAGGAAAAGTGGCTGTGGAAGCTTTGCCTTTTCTAGTTCTTGCCAGGATGCAGATGACGAGATTTGAGGATGCTCAGAAGTTTTTCTTACTCACAGCAGTTGTGTAAAAAACTTTGGTCATTTCAGTTGTCAATATTGCTAGTTCACAGTCACTTTAAGGATGATATAATTGCATTGCCAAAGTAAATGGAAGCAGCGTAGATGCTAAAAAATTACTTAATTCCTCATAGAGGCATAACAGCAACATGGGAAAAGTAAAGAACTAGAGTGACGGCCCTTTAATTAAGCCACTGTGATCTTCTTGCTTTTGAATTATTCAAGAGGAAGCCTTGGGCTTGAGGCAAAGTTTCTTTTGGTGCATTTATTTCAGTGCCCGTGACAGTATTAAAAGAAATGAAACATTTGGAGGAAAGCTGTTTGAATTGACTTTAAAGTACCACTAATTTTCCAAAATAATAACCTCTCTATTTTAGCTATTTGATTCTTCTAATATGCTGTTGATTACTGTGCTCCCATGATGCTATTTTCTGCTCCCCTTTGCTCAGTGTACTGTTGCATGCTGTATTTTAGAAAAATATTTAAGTGAGATAAGGCCATTTGATACAAAGAAATAAAGAGTGTGTATTAGATTATGCTGTCCTCTGAAGATATGAATCTAAAGGTCAGAATATCGTATTTATCCAAAAGATTAGTCTGAAGACAGGGAATGTTTTGCATTTCTTAGTAAAAGGATTTTTACAGTAGGTTTTTGTTTAAAACATATAGTTGCGACATCCTTAAATAGTATGGTAACTGAAGCAGTCTTAAGGGGTGTCTTTCAAAAGACTGTTGTCTGCAGGATGCATTCCCACAAGTGTATTTTAAAAGAGTGATTTGTAAATATTTCTAATGAAATAACACAACGGGAAAAGCACTGTTCTTCTGGGTGAAGGCTTCAGTACATTTCTCAGGTTGTTTTAGCTTGTCCTTACTGCATTGCTTGGGCCGTACTGTCCCAAAGCTTGTGCAGATGTGTCTTGTATGCATAGTTGTGGAGAATTATTTAAACATTTTAATCTAGCAGCCTTCCTGATAACTTGCATTAACTTGTGCAACTGAACAAAATGGTCCCAAGAGATAAACTCATTGAATCTACTAAATTTGTCATAGCAGTTGTTGAAGGGAAGGTGTAGGCTAGCCAGGATGCTGTAGGAAAACAGCAGGCATGGGAATTCAGGAATTTTGCTTGGGGAGTCAAAGTGAGCTGGCAGAGCTGAGTTGCAACCATGGCTACTTGTTTGGAGACCCAGGCGAAATCATATGAAGAAGAAGATTTAGCTGAGGGATTGCCAAGGGCAGGGAGCTAAGGGATTGTGCTAAAGGAAGCCAGCTGCACATGGGGGCAGTGCTTCCTACGCTGCTTTGTGTGTGCTTTGTGTAAAGCCTGTAAAGAAGGCACTAGGAATACTTTCTTGGAAGCCTGGTTGGATGGAAAACAGAGGAGATTTTTTGCCTTTGCCCTGAAGAGTGAACGAAGCCTTTTCTTTTATTGTTACTCATGTATTTGCATCTCGGAGAAAGAGGCGAGAAACTTGATCTTAAACACTAGAAAAGCCAGGCATTTGCTTTATTGTTATTGAGTCCATCCTGGCAAGGAGGAACAAGATACGTTGGGTGATTTAAGCCAAAAGAGAGCTTTATGGGTTTTTACCTGGCTTTCTCTTAGGAGAGAGAAAACTTGGAGCTGGGACAAGAAGGTCCTAATGAGCAATGGTATTTGTTTTGCCTTTTCAGCATGCCAAGATTTCTTGATGTGAGCATTAAGACCAACACTTGCTTTAGATGAGCAAATTCTTATGAAGCCAAAGCTCTTTATGAACTGGTCTTTTCTAATCAATTCATGTCAATCAGGCCGCTATATTACAGTGTGTGTAACAAGCGCCCATATATGTATTGTATACAATCACACACATAGGTGTAAAATAATCACTGTCCTCAATCCACTTTTAAAAAGGGAAAGATTGTAAGGTGGTGTTTGAAAACATCACGGTGCTGGGGGAAGAAAGTGAGCTCCAGGGTTTGTTTTTTAAAAAAAAACATTTACTTCTGTGGTAGCATGTAACATTAGCACAAAAGAGAAAAAGAAGTTCAGGGGAGTATTAGTCAGCGTGATTTATTGAGTCTTTTAATGTCTGCACAGAAGAATCATGTCACAGTAGGAATATTTTTAATGGCTCAGAGGTTAAAAGAATTACAAAATACGTTTTCCAGGCAACATACGCATTTGAAAATAAAAATATTCAGTAAGTTAATTTTGCCTTTGTGTTTGCATTTTATTTCTTACATACCTATACAGGAAGTGAAGGGATTTCTGTACCTTAGCTTGATCAAGAAAGCTGGGGACAGTTTCTGTAAATCCCTTTAATGTAATTTTAAAGCAGCTTTGAACGTGACAAGTGTTTAAGTGAATTATGTTGATAGACAGGTTTCATTAATTAAAGTGATGTCATTTGGTGTCTTAAATAGTTGTCCTGATTTTTCATTCTGGGCAGTGTAATTGAAGGTCAACATGTGGTCTCCTTTACTTTGAAAGTAACCACTGTGCTCGTTTTAAAAGGGTGATGTCAGTCCTTTTTGCTTTTGAATGTGTTAGTGAGCAGAGGAGGGGCGTTTATTGCAATTTCTTGCCCTGGAAATGGTGTTTACTGCGTTTGGAGCCCAGGCAGTTGCCAGGGAATTTCCAATGAAGAGTTAGGCTGCCAGAGGCACTTGGCCTCATGGTGTCACCTTCTGCAGAAGTGCAGAAATCTGTCCATACACGAAACCTTTAAAAAAACTGAAACAAACCTGCAAAATAGTTGCAGAAAGGTGTACCTCTGAACACTACAGGTTGTTTTCCTTTTTACCTGGGCCCACTTTTTGTCATGAGTGGCTGAAGGAGGAGAAAGGGAGAAGATACATGCCCACTCCTTGCAAGTGTTTTCCTGGTGGTCAGGAGGATTCATGCCACCCATCTGCCCTCAGCCTGGCTCTAGGGACAAGCGAGCGGGTAGAACAGGACTGGTGTCTCTGTCACATCCAGGACACTTTCTGCCATAAAGATGAAACTTGAGGTTTGTAATCTCCCACTAGGTGTTACTTCTGCCTGGGTGCAGGGCAGTGAGCTGCTGAGGTGAGATAACTGGCGAGGTAACTAGGCCACCCGCTCCCACTAACCTCTATTGTCTCAGATGCTTACCACAATAAAATTAATAATTTTCTTTACCACTCTGACAGATAAAGATAACTTCTCTTTGAGGTTAATTTGACAGCTATCTAGGACTTTTAATGAAGATGCTGCAAGACAGTGGTTTCTTGGCAGCTCCCTGCTGGTGTCACACAGACTTTGAGGAAACTGAGCCCCTCTTGCCTTCCCTGCCTCCCCCAGCTTCCACTTGAAGTCATCTTTCTCATGGGACCCTGATGCATACTTAAGGATACTGACAAAAAGTGCCTTAGAAACATCTTGTTTGGGGATTTTTGACTAGAGTGGTGGTTTCAGCTATCCTTGCTGGCAGAACAAGCTCCAAGCTTTAACACTTATCACTTTTACACCAGACTCTTTGTAGATGTGACAGTACATCCTAAATACAGCTCAGAGCTGTCAACAAACTTCAGTTGAGACACTTTGCCAGTGGCTTAGATTTGTCCCTTTATCTATTGCTATCAATTTCTCCAATATGAAGTTGATGTTAAACTGGTTTTCATCTTGCTGATGGTAGCAGTGTTTGAAATAGACTTACATATTTGCATTTCTAGTTACCCATACTTTGCTCTTAAGTTTTGCTTGTTTAAAAAATAAATGCCCTGAGTTTTGGTCTTCAAATGTGGCTTCATCACGAAAATGTCAGTACAGAAGAGAGTTACCCAAGAGTAACAATTGGTCTTTGACAACATGCAGGAGAGTGCTCTACCACAATCACCGCTTTGATAACCTTACTCTCCACGGACTGAGGTCACTACAGTATTAATTGCCTTCCAGAGATTTAATTCCTTTTATATTTCTGCTTTGAAAGGCCTTGGTAAACGTATCATGAAAAAGCGTCTGTTTCAACGGACATGTAGTAGATGCCTCTGCAAGTGCCAGGGGTTTTAAAGGTAGCTTTGAAGTTGAAGAACTGAGCTGGGAGTTCCTGCCTGACTTGCAGAGATATATCTTTCATGATATGTAACTGAGAATAGGTAAATAATTATCTATGGTGCAGTTCTGTAGAATACCTGGCACAAAATAGTTTAATTATTTTAAGGGCTGTGTTTGAAAACAAAGCAATCATGCAGCAGTTGACTGGAGAACCAGGAAAGTGATTTGCCTCCTTCCATTTTCTCTTTTTACCTTCAAATAATAAGATCTTGATGAAGAGGTGGTTGCGCTATGTGGTTTTTTATTGGTTTTCAGGGTTTATGTTTTCCCTTAACTATTCTCTGTCAGGACACATCCCTTTTACTGCAGAACATACTTGTTTCTACAAGGCTCCTTCTTAGATAAGAATGGTAAGACCTATCTGATGTGGTTGAAATAATCTAAAGTTCAATATTTATGTTAATTAAAAGCAAGGCAATAAGAGTTGGGAAGACACTTCAAATACTATAAAATATGTATTTATTTTCCAATGTGGGTTTTTTTTTTTCTTTTGTGTGTGTAAAGAAATTAATTTCAAAAAGAAAATAGGGTTTTTTTTTGAAACTATAACAAACTTTGCTTGTTTTTGCAATCGGAGATCAGCCAAGGTGCATGGTTTTGCCTCCTTCTACAAGTAACGTATTTTGAAATAACCAAGCTAACTGTTAGAAAGGACAGCCAAACACTAGGGAAGAAGAATTGTTTCTGAATTTAGTTTATTAGCAAAAGAGGATCTCTCTTGCTCTGCATCTTTGGATTCTTATCTTGTGTTGAGGTCTGTGTTCATCCTTTTTAAAAGCAAGTGCTCACTATCACCTCCAAGGATGTATGTATTTTAAGATCAGAGCAAGAGGTCAGCCTTTAGATTGTACTAGAATCTTCACAGTCTCTTAATTAGAAATAATGAAGATTACTTTTCATATGTATTCCTATGAATCCAGGTCCTAAGATTTCAGGAAAAACACCAGCGATTACAGAAGATGCATGGTAATTCACTATGGTTGTCCATTCTAAATTTTTGTATGGAGACTGAGATCTTTTTAGCAGATAGGAGTGCAAATGGACTAACAAAGCAGGGACATGATGGAAAAATGTGCTGTAACATCCTACATGATTTGATCAGCTATGGCTTTGATCCAGGATTTTTTTATTTTCTTTGTAAGAAAAGATTCCTGACCAGCTCAGTGGGCTTTGCATCAGCCTCAGATCTCCATCAGCAAAATAGGATTGGTAATTCCTAGTGTAACAAGGGTTGAGAATGCATGTAACATGGACCGTGAGGCAACTACTGTGCTGGAGCTACTTCAGCACTACTACTGTCCCCACAGTGTAGACTCAGTGCAGTTTGGGCTATATGAAGTGTCCTGAATGCTTGACAAAGTGGTGGTTTTACTCCTGTTGCTGCCTTCGGCAAGAAATGCGTGGAACCAAATGTCTTTCACTCAAGGGAGGTATAAACACCATCTGCAGTCCCTACAGGTGGTTAATCCCACCTATATGCAGGGTGTATGTCAAAGCCACTGACTCTAGGTAATTCAATTTCTAGTAATTACCATACTGGAGACAATTTCCAGGAATGGAGTGTGCATAGAGGAAAAGGAGAAAAAAGGGCACCACCACTAGAGATAGAGAGAATTGAGGAGAAACCAACACCTTTTAAGTTCTGATTTTTTATATCTGTTCAGTTTGAATAAGCAAGGACATGTATGTGAATCAAAATTACAATATTTTTATTTTTAAACAATTTAATCAATAAACTGTGAGTTAAATAATTTTGTTAGTACCTATCTCAGTGTGGCATATGTATTAAGTATTAATGTTTATGTAACTGTTATGCTTAATAAGACAATTGCAATGTAGATTCAATGGCTGTACATTTTAAGAAAAAAATGTTAAGCATACTTACCTAGAAGAAGAGGAGGAAGAATTTTTCTGTAGGCCTTTTTCATGCAATCAGAGTTTCAAGGCCTGATTTCCCTGACAAAGGTACTACAAATAAGGAGGATGGCATACATGAAGGAATAGAATAGGTTTCCATACACTGAGATCTAATGAAGGCAAAATGAGATGGTTAAAAGTTGTTGGGATTTATTCATTGGGAGTGAAGTTTAAAAGCTTGTTATATTTAGTAATGCAGTTTATTTGATTATGCAGCTGGAAATCTGTTTTTTTGGATAGGAATAAAAAGTCATGCTTCAGGACAAAACATGAAAGCAAATTATTATTATGCCTACTGAGAGAAGTTTCAGCACTTTACATAAAAACAAACAAGCTTCCCACATGCATACATTTTAAAGCTCTATACGTGACCTGTAAATTGCTGCCAAGGAAAGTTCATGTTTTTATTTTAGTTGATATATTTTAATTGGATTTTAAGCGGCTTATGAATAAAACTGCTTTACGCTAATATTTTGTCTATCATATAGTACATATGCAAACAATGTTTAATAATGGCATTGATGGGCATTATTGAAAAATGGTAGGGAAACAACTTTTCTGCATTATTCTCCCCTTATTTTCTGTGTGTGACAGTGAGATTTGATTTCTGATTTGAGAGTCATTCCCCACCATTTCCTGTTGCCTTTTCATAAAATCGCTTTCTCTTTTATTCTGTTTGAAAATTTCACTATTTTCTGCTGTTTTTCTGGAGATTGCTCTGGTTTTTTTCAAGCAGTACCCTCACTGTAATGGCTGTTTTATATGCTTGTGTGGAGGTCTGGGGGAGAGGGGAAGAAAGAAGGTCGTCTACCCTGCTCTCATTCTCTGCTGGACATGCCAAGCATCCTGGTACAAAACCAACTCTCCTTTGTTTTCTGCTGAAGAGAAGTAGTAGTTTCAGTAGCAATCCTCCAGCCCTACGGAGGGCCTGAGAATTATGGTAGACAACCATACAAAATGATGTTACAGGGGTGCAGCTCTTTGCTATCAGTTGTTCAGGACTAAGTTATTTAATAATGTGAAGGGTGGTTCCACATCTTAATGCACTGTTAGCTAAACAGCTACAGGTAGCTCTGTGAAGATGTGCAGCCACTCCCCTTCTCCTTTAATTATCCAATTTTATCATGTTATCCCATCTATGCCTCTACTCTACTTCTGAAGCTAATTTTCTTACCCAGATGCTTCCGTCCCATCCTTCATGCTGCTGCTCCTGCGTAAAATGCAGGTGCATGAGTAGTACAGATGAGACCTGCTGAATGCACACAGAGCTGTTGCCTTGTTGTAAAGCAGAGAACTTTAGAAAATGTTGCTGCTGACAGGGTAACTAGTGGTGTTGCCAAATGTTGCAGGGGTTGACATTTCATGTAAAAGAACGGGAAAAGTATAAATTGTAGGATTTCACCCTTGCTCCTGAATAATCCCATTGATGTTCCACTGAATAGTCAAAGAATGAGAGCTAGCAAATTCAGATTACTGCATATTTATATTATTGATTCCTCCATTATCCTGCTAAGAAACAGCGGAGCACAGTTTCTCTGAAACTGAGAGAATGCAGAATTGGTTTTCACTTAATTGGCTCTTTTGAAACAAGCCTCTGTGAGAAGCAGGATGTTGTTAGTCCACTGTGTAAAGGCAGTGTAACAATACACCTAACACATATTCCAGAAACAGCTGTAAATGGAGGGGATGCAGTGATGGGGGGAGGTGTATTTGAGGGGTAAAAAAATAGTTTAATAGCTTTCAAGAATGAGAATTTACATAAACATTGTCAAGAAGTCTGCACTAACACATAAAATTAGTCATTGAAAAGTTAATGTCAAAATGTCCAGTGGAAAAACCTATGTCTCACACAAACATAGGTTGACCTTTGTTTGAAGTCTATTTCGATAGTTAAGGTCTTATTCTGTACTTACAAATCTAATAAAGAGAAAGAGTAAGGTTCACTGAGCATGCAAAATACAGGATTTGGCTTAAAAATTGAAATGTAGTCAGTAATGTATACTGTAATGTATACTGCTTTCCATTTCTTAACACTAGTCAAATGCTTTCAAAAGTGTTTGTAAATGTGTTAAATGTTTGTAAGGCTTGTGTCCCTAAAGATAGTATCATATAAATGTAACAGAATACAAATTGTCTTCACGTTCAATTGTTTCTGTCATTGGAAAAGGTTCAAGTTTATAAGTGAGACAGTTCAGTGAGGTGTTAGTCTTGCAGTTGCTGTCTGAATTTTGTCAACATTTTCTTCACTGCTTAAATTCAGTCGTAATAGCATGGAAAAGTAGTTAAGACTCTTCAAGTAGCTGTGAAATGGAAGATTTTAAGAAAGAAAATTAATTGCAGTGCTCAGCACCTCTAGGCAATCAGTACTTGGAGGAAATGGTGTCAGGACAGATATTCTGTTTAGAAGAAAATAGTAGAGTTCTTTACTGTGCACCAGTTTCATACTGAGCATTGTTGAATTACTCAAGTTTGTTTCGTATTTCTAAAACCAGCTACAGCATATGAAATGGGGCTGCGGCATTTCCCAAACACAGTCTACCCACGTAAGTCTTTCAACCTTGCTTTCACACTGACTTAAGTTTTGACTCAGGAGAGGATTTGCAAACATTTGTTAGTCCATTCCTGTTTGGCCTTTAAGCATATATATAAATTATTTGCTCAAGGCCTTTAATGCTCAGAGTTGGCAAAGCAGAGGGTAGTTGATGATGATGAAGACTGTATGATACAGACAACTGGACACTTCTTCAAGGATCAAGATATTATGCAAAGCATTGTTTTCATCTTGCCTCATCTAATTCCCATTGCAGTTTCGTCTTTAATTTAAGCAGTTACATTGTTTTCTTCTTTTTACAGTCCTGAAAGAGGGAGCCAACCAAGGCCACTGTTGCATCAAATTGTACCTGTTATTGCTAAATGCAGTAGCTTTGCTGCTGCATTTGGGGTTTCATATTAGAAAAGAGTATCTGTAAAGAAAGAATATATTTGTTGAAGTCATTTTATGGGGAGGATCACTCAAGCCATTAAATTCTGAACTTGTGTAAGTAGAGAACTACATAGTTTTTCTCTCGTCCTTCTCAAAGTGATAAAACACACAATCAAAACAACAAATACCAGTACAAGAAGAAAGCCTTACCAGATTGCTGGAGAACACTTAAATAATGAGGTGCTTGACACCAGCAAACTAGCAATTTACCTCAATTTCCACAAAACCTGACTTTTCTTTGAGGTGTGTAAAATTAATTGGGCATTCCACAGCATTTGCAAATAATCATTTGAAAATACCAATTTTAAAAGTTGCAAAGCTTCTGCAGGTAGTTCTCTGGGAGGAGTAACCTTCTGTGAATACTTCCTGTACTTTCTGTGGATTTACTTTGTGGATTAATAGCTAACCCTGCTCCCACCCCTTTTGTCTTATTGCAGTCTTACCTCGCTAGTATTCCTCTTAAGTCCTTTATCAGACACATGAGCTACTCCTTGGCCCGCTGCAGTTACAAGTGGTTTTGCCAGGGGCAAAGCTCTGCCTGGAAAGTTTGGGAGAGCAGCTGTGAACTGGTAGGGAGCAGGCGAGCTGGCTCCAGGTGTCACGGGAGCTGCCTCAAAACTTGCACTGTGCCCAAGTCCCATGTGCTATGTACAGGGGTGGTCCTAGCAGGAAGAAACATCTTACAAACTCGTGTCAAAGCACTTCTTATTCCTCTGAACAGTCCATCTCTTAATGTTATTCTGGATAATAAAGTGAAGCAGAATGCTTAGTTGAGATTTACAGATGAATAGGTATTATCCTGTAAGATTTTTCAGGTGAGGCAGATGGCTCCATGAAGTTCATTTGTGTAAGAATGAAAGGATATATATATATATATCTTTTTTAAAAGCCTATTCACAAGACTTAGTTTATCTGCACGGAGATAAAAGCCCTTCAGAAAATGAGGCATCTCAAGCTGAGTTGTATTTTTAGCCTGTTGCAGTACTATACTGCAAAGGATAAGGCAGATACCTGGTCTAGTTGCATGTTCACTGGTCTGTTGGTTAAAGTAGTTTCTTCTTGTTTCTTAAGAAAAAGTACATCTTTGAAATCTATGTTAATACTTCAAGGTTTTCAAAACACTTAACAAGCCTGGCATTTGCAGGCTGGTAGTATGCTTTGCATAATATCAATAGCTTGTCTGTGTGGCCTATGGGAAAAAGAAATCCTTCTCTTCTTTGTGGTGCATTCATATAGGTTCTTTGCCCAAGATGACTGCAAGAGGAAATGCTTTTTGTCTTTTGGAATCTTAATTCCAGCAGGCCAGGGGTTTTGGTATGCATCTAGCCAAAAAGGTTTTGCAAAACCTACCTGAATTTAGTGGGTGAGTCAGTTGTGTATTTTGTAATTTTATGGAGCCCTTGATGGAATATATCCAAACAGATGCAAGAAATGCTGTTTGATCTCTTCGAATAGTTAAATTGTGATTTCTGTTGACACTGCCTTGGTTTGGTGCACTGTTTCCTAGTCAATTGAGGATGAATTTGGACAGAGGAGCTGGCAAGGCTATAGTATTTACATAATGCCTTTTTTTTCTGTGAACTCTGAATGTGGATGGAAACAGTCTCTAATCTTCTTAGTGATCTAAGCAAAGATTGAATGCTTTAGGTCAAGCTGGGGTTTTGCTAGGCTCAGTTAGGGAATAAATAAATAAATAAACATTCCAGCTCTTCACAGTGATTGCAAATGGCAGTACTTACAGACTGAGCTAGTTAATGTTTCAGTAGCTGATAACATATTTTTGATATTTCACCAGTTTACAAAGACCACATCATTTGTTCTCAACCATACTTTTTGAGACTTCTTGGAAACAGAACAAACGGCCCTTGTATTAAGCTCTCGGCACTGTTTGGATTCATTCTCCTTAGGGTAGTTTTGAATTGTACCATGGAGGATGAAAAGGCAAGTGTCAGAATAAGCAGCATACAGAGACATCCTTTCCTCCATGAACTCTGAATGGCTGCAGACCTGATCGTAATCCTTCTTGCACCACAACTGCTATTACATGGTAAGAAGAGGAGGAGTTCATTAGGTGGCTGTCCTTTCGTATCGCAATTATTAAAACATTCTGACTGTGCTTTTTGTGGCGTGTTAGAGTTACACAGGTTTTCAAATGCTGCTATCATGAAATTGAATATGTGATTTTGATTTTTAAGTGGATAAATATCCTGAACTCAGGCTAGAAGTGACATTTCAGTCTTGATTTGCCTTGCCTGCCTAGAATTGCAGTTTTTTTTCAGGTAGAAGTTACTCCTTGTCAGGCGCTCTGAACAGCATGCAAGAACAATATTTAACAATGAAGGGCAGAAATACAATCAGTCTGTTGTATTTGCATTTTCCTTTTTCTTCAGGCTTACCTTCCCCAACCCAAAAATTTATGCTAAGTCACTTGACTTAATGTTACCACAAGGAGTTTTTTTATGTAGTGCGTCTTCACATAATAAAAGATCTCTCAGAGACTGATTTTTCAGAACATGAAAGCTAGTAGGAGCTGCCTGCCCTTTTCTAATATCTGCAGCCTGAGGTTTACAAACCAAATGTTTAACTTTTTATGTGGTTGGTTTTGTTACTAAGTTAAGTTCAGCAGCAGGTATTTAAATTTTTTTTGCTTTACTTCATGTTCAATAATAGAATCAAGATTATATCCATCCCCTGCTTGAACTTGCCAGTGCTGCACTTCATTAACTTTCTCAATATTTGATGCAAATTGTTTCTAATTAACATGCTTCTAAACAAAGGAAAAAAAAAAACCCCAGACATTCTTAACACTTATGTGTGATCTGTGTAATAATAAAATTTTATTCTGATCTGTGAAGACATGTACCATTTTATGACCTTTTTGAAATTGCCATTGTTATTATTCTTATTGTTGTTCTTGTAAGTGATGTATTTTAGACTTAAACCCTTTTTTATCAGTACTATAATTAATAACCAGAAATAGCTCACTGAAAACATAGGAAGGCAGGTAAGGACATGATTACTTATTAAGAAAAAGGAACACAAATTAACCATACTCAGAATGTGGTCTTTAATATGTTCTGACTTTTTCACTAAGTCAAGGGAAATATTTAATAATATTTAATATTCAGTTAATTTCTATCTTTGTGTGTGTTGTCATGTGTGTGTAGCACACATTAGAGGTGCATCTGTTTCAGTATTTCTCCCATTACCAGCAACGTAGATGATATGATTTCTTGAAACGGAAACAAAGAAAAGAAAAAAAAAAGGGGGGGGGGCGGGGGGGGGGCAGAAAGGGGAAAAAAAAAAAAAGGGGGGATTTTTTTTAATGCCAGCTATGTCCTTGTGATTATCCAGAAATAATAAACTTGAA
Organism: Nestor notabilis; assembly: GCF_000696875.1. Lineage (NCBI taxonomy): Eukaryota > Metazoa > Chordata > Aves > Psittaciformes > Psittacidae > Nestor > Nestor notabilis. The sequence continues at coordinate 62,193 of NW_009910033.1, forward strand.
GAGTTTAAGAAGATTTTGGCCATCAGTGTAAAGCAGTGTGAAATTTGAAAAGAAGGAATCAAGGGCAGTTTTGTGAACACATCAGCCTTGTGTTACCTATATAAGGAAAGTGTATAGGGAAGAAGGAAACATGCACACATATATAAACTTTACTTATATATATTCTTTTTTATGGCAAAAATCAGGTATATATATGTGTACAATAATCACAGCAGGATATTGCAGGAGTCTAAACTGTGCTTGTAAAAATTTATCAAAGACAGTGACCAAATCCGACCACTGAACTCTGTATTGTTGTACTAATTGGAAGAAAGAAAAGATAACAAGGGCCCTATGGCCTTGGAAAGCAACCTGTCCATGAGATTGAGCCAATCTAAATCTGACTGTAACCAAAAGCGATTGTTCAAGCCTTCTTCCATTTCCCTACTCCAGCAGTGTGTTTTTTCTCCTTTTTGCCTGCACTGCTACGTGTGTGTCCATGCCATTAAGAATAATTATCTCCTGCTCCATTTCTTGCACATTGTTAATTTTTGTCTCCGTGAGTAATCCTCCCTGCGTTAGGGCATGAACTCTGGTGCCAGCATAAGGGCATCAGTGGCTGTGTACAGCTGGAGGCCATAGGACCGCACGTTTTAGTGGCAGTATGGATTTAAATCAAATTGAAAGCAATATGGAAAAGCAGCCCATGCATTGTGCCCCTTGTAACCACGGTGTTCGCTGTAGTAACAGAAGAGATTTAGACAAATATGCCACTGGGCTAATTAAGGGCTCTTCTCCTAAAGAGGCTTTTGTCTCAAGCTTTAGTTCTGGAGATCTGAATGTGGCCACCTACTGCCTTGGGTTTTGGTTGTCTTTAGTTTTAGCTCTATAGCTATAAATACAGCTATATATATAATAAAGAAATACGGGTGCTTTAGTTTCGGTTTTAGAGGGTTTTTATTTAAAAGTGATTAGAGAACAAATTATAAATGTTACTTTGTTCTGTCCATTTCCATGACAAATACTTAACTGGTAGATGGATTTGACTTGGGGGAAATAGGTATTACAACTATTAGTGTCAGTGCTGAGCTATTCTGCAATGGCAGAAGCTGGATGTTCATGTTAATGTTGCTCATACCATTCAGGTTCTTTGAACTATAAAGGCTGGTTTCAGTGAAATTTCTCTTGTTGGAAATGGGAGCTGTATGATTTACTCTAAAAGCAATGCTGGACTGACTGCTTAGCAGTAGTTGTGAATGATTATTAGTGATTTGAGCAGCCTTTCAGAGTTTTGCAGGTTTAGCATGTATAAAAACATCTGCCAGTGCTTCTTTACATCAGCTGTGCCTGTGTCTGGAAACGCTCATGAATGTCTGAGGTGAATCAGCGAGCCTGCGCTTCCATGGATCTTGCTGATTTCAAACATCTTTGTACTACTTGAGATAAATCAAACCAGAGTTTCAGCTTGACAATTGCACTTCACTTTTTTCCTTGCTTCACCTTCTAGCCTTTCATAAATTGGTAGGGATACAGTCCTTTTCCACATTCACAGGAAGCTAAGCAAAACTTACTGTTAAATCTAGTCTGAATTAAGAATATTTTCTCAAAATTTGAACCTTCAGGATTGCTTTTTTCCCTTTCACAATTATGTCATCTTTCTGTGGGGCTCTGGGGTTTTTTTTGTTTTTTTTGTGGTTTTTGGTTGGTTGGTTGGTTTTTCTGGCTTTGCTTTTTTTTTTTTGGTGGGTTTTGTTTGTTTGTTTGTTTGTTTTTTTAATGAAAAGGCATTGCCTTGGTTTTCAGAGTTTTCCAGGGTGTGGTCAGTGCATCCCCTTACTGTCCTTACTGAACTTTTCTCATAAAATAAATGGGAGCAGGTTTGGAAGAAACATCACAGTTTCTGCCTAAACTTAAATGACTTACGGATTTTTGTACCCTAAATATTCTGTTGAACTCACTTTCATGTTTTCTCATGCTCTGTAGCATTAATGATGGCAATGGGGCATTGTTTTGATACTGCTATTTATTTTTCTCTTTAGCTGTGTGCTGCCCATCTGCCAACGCGATCAGAGGCGCCAAACCACTATCAAGCAGTATGTCGGGCTCTGTTTGCTGAAACAATGGAACTGTACACTTTCTTGGCCAAAATTAAAAGTGCGAAAGAGGTAAGCAGTCTGAGAAGGTTTTCTGCTTTTGAGCTCATTACTGTGTGAATTAGGTTTACAAAATCGCTTCTGTACCCAGCCAGTAGTGAATGTCAAATTCTTTAGGAAATGAACTGTAATGTTCAGGAAAAGCTGTTCTACAGCTGAGTTTTGGGTTTTTTCTTTTAGCCTGTAACTGTTTACAGATATCTTGATGTCTTGTAGTGATTGTTATTAATTGTGACTAGACTATTTGGGAGTAAAGCAAAAGTTTTTCTCGGAGAGTTACACAGTGCATACATGCATCCATTCCTGCATGCCTGTATGCAATGTATTTGAGTTTTAAAACTTCTCTGATGTTTCAGGGATGTTGTGAAGCATCAGAGCTTTGCCTCTTGTTCCTCAGCTCCTTCTCATACCTTGTCTTTGGCTGAGAATTATCTGAAATTCTTCTTGCTCGTATTTTGTCCTGAGTCAGCAGCTTCCCTTCCCTTTGATGATTGGCTTGTTTGTCATCACATAGGTGTCACAGCAGAGCCAGCTTCAAAAAAGAAAAATTTCCACCTGTAGGTCAAGATACTATTTTCACTGCCTGCTTGGCTGTTACTATGGACTGAAAGGCCATCCTATGAAGCACTAAAATTAAATGGTCTAGCTGAAGAATAGCTTTGAGGGTGGGCAGATGATTCTGAATGAAGATAGTTTCAGTGATCTGGCCTGCAGAATGGCTCCCTAAAGAACTGGTGATGCGAAGGGCAGGAAGGGAAGCACGCGTCTTGAAGCAGATTTCTTCACTGAAGCCAACTTGTCAAGTAACAACACTGTCCTAATTTTTCTTCTTAATAAATCCCTGAAGGATTTTCTTTTCTTTTGTAAGCCAAGATCTACAGTACCTTTGAAAACTAGGATAAGATTTTACAGGCCGGTCTAAGAATTTTGCTGCTGAAAGAGGCAGAGATGTTCCACCCCTGCACACATGCTCCTGCTGTTTTCCTTCAGATGGTTTTAGGAAACAAACACAGCAAATACCAAAAATCCCAAAGCTCTCATTCCTTGACAGGTTAATGAGCTGAATCAGCTCCTTAAAGGGTCAGATAAGTCTCAGAGCAGCACAAGAAAGCTTTTACTCTCCTACTGGTGGTGGAACATGAAATCCAGTCAGAGGCATGCAAGGGACTGGTGTTGTCTTTCCTTCATGGTTGGGATGCATCTGTCCAAGGAGGAAATCCATCAGAGATGTTTTTCTGTTGCATGGGAACCATTTTTGCCTCCACTTTTCCTCCAGTCCTACTCCAACTGAAAGCAACTTGTGAACTGAAGCAGTATCACAGAAGGATAATTTTGACAGTGCCAGTGCCGTGGCTACAGACCCACTTGTTTTCTGAAGTGTCTGAGTTACGGTTCATCTGCATCCCATGGTCCTGATACAGAGAGCAGACAGAATCAGGTGTCTCTGTGCTAAATCTGTATCCTGAACCTTGATGTCATTAATTTCCCATCTCAGTTTTTGGCTGCTGCTCTGTGTTGTAACCACTGAATATACTAATTCAGAGACCCGTGCTAGAAACACCTCAGCTAACAGCCATTGCAAAGACCATACTGAGGCTCAAAGCTAAAACCCTTTTGAGTTCTTTCTGCTCAGAGAGGAATTATGTTTCCGGTAGTTCTTGAACACTTTGGCCACAGTACATAGTAATAAGGTATCTCTGTTGTCTGTATCTAAGTAAAATATTGTGTTTAATAACCATTTGAAATTAAGCCTTAACATTTTTTTTCGTTATTTTGAAAGTAGAGGGATGTTTTGAATTTGCAAATTATCTAATCACCTTGTAATTGGATGTAATAATGCAATGGCATCTGATCACACCATAGAGCATACTATGAGTTAATCCCAAATGAAAGAAACCATTTGCCTTTCAAAGGCTATTAGGGGTTGATTCAAAGCACATTTAGGTCAGAGGAAGTAATCCTTGTGGATGGAATTTTGGCCCTACTGAAAGCAGTGACACTTTTATTGCTGCACCTAACCAAGGGCACGATTTTGACCTTTTGATTTCATTTTACTCTGGATCAGTCCCTCAGTAGGCATACAAGAAATGACCAAGAAAATTGTCTTACGAAGAGCTTCTGGAATCTGAATACTTTGGTTTTATGATGTGCTTGATCCTTGCTTATAGCTTTTATGCAACTGTAGTTTGGGAATGTATTTAATTTTGAAAATAATGTAGTGTACAAAGGAAAAAATATGTATGAAGAAAATACAAGGTGGATTGCTAAATCTTGTTACGCTATTTTAAAATGACTCTGCAGTTGATACTTGAGGCAAACAGTAATCATATGATCACACTAGGTTAGTGTCAGTAAAAGCTGTGGTGTTGTTTATATGCTCTTCTCTCTTGCAAATACACAGAAGAACCTTAATTCATGAGGAATATGGTTGAATACTATTCAAGTTAATAAATTTTTTTTTTCTTTTGTTATTGTCATGTGAGTATTGGGTATAAAGGAGAGAAACACTAAATACTTCAGTAAGAACATTTTGTTGTCATGAATTTATGGTGATAGCACTGGCAGTTAACTCAGTTACATACATCAACTCCAATAAAAAAACCTTATACTGCGTAATATTGTGTCTGTGACACTGAAGATGACAGGAATTTTAAACTATTAGTTTATTTCAGAACCTGACAGCTTTATTTGGAGATCTTCCTTTAGAATCCCTCACACCTAGACACAGTTGTGGACATGAGATCAAAATGAAATTAAAAGCACTAAAAAAGGGGTCAATCCTCTAAAATTACTTAAAACTAACATACCTATGAACAAAAATTACTTGGAAATTCCTTGGATTCCTTCTAGGGCCAGTGGATGGCATATGGGTGTCTATTTCCCAGGTATCTGAAGTTCGTATTTCTTGCTCAGTGGGTGCTTAAACAGGCAGCTTCCCTGTAGTGGAAGAGAATCTTTATCTGCAGATACTCGCTTGGTAGGAGTGGACCAAGTATGACCTCTCTTATGCTACAACACAGGACAGGTTTAGAAGGGAAATAAACTGAAAAAGGCAGAAAAAATATTGCTGTGATGCTGTATTCAATTTGGTGTTGTAAAAACTTGTCAGGATTTTGAAAGTTGCAGGATTTCATGAGGCATAGATTAGGAGGCAGGAGAGATAGGCCTATAGAGCTGTAATATGTATTATTACTTATATATATACTGAGTAGTCATGTGCTCTCCAGTCTGTTATGTGAACATCACTGTCATATAACAAATGGAGTTTAGTATCAGGAACGGTTTTACTAGCATCTGTTTGGGTGAGTGTATGAATCAGAAATGATGAAGCAATGAGTGAGCTGCTTAGGTCATCTCAATGGATGTCAAATAAAACATTTAGGCAGTTTGTCACATACTTGATGCCATGTGATTATTTCCAGTCTAACTCCCTGTGTGTGAAAGGTCAGCAGTAAAGCTGACAGGGAGATATACTTCCAGTCTTAAAGAGAATGAAATGTTTAATGTAGTGGATGTGCAGGACAGGACTCAAGCCAGAGCTGAAAAAGGTGTGGTGCTACTATAGCAATAGTACAAAAATAAAAATAGATAACAGTAGTAAAAATACATGTTTCTGTGGAATAGCAGCAGCAGCTCCAAGGGTAGGGTTGAAATTCAGCTAAGTAATTTGATCTAACTTTGCATCTTTTAGCAAGGTGAAGTTTTTCTAGCAAGTTTACTGGTATGTATTTTCAGCTTGCTGGCAGCATCTGTATGCTGCTTAGACTCTGTGAAGGTGCCCTTCCTGCAGAGCCACTCTGGGTACCATCTGCTGTCATCCAGAAGTGGTCTTTTGATGGGCCAAGACCTCTTCACTCTGTATTCTGCTGTTTAAGCATTTACAGCTGATGACAAAAATGGAGTACAGCTTGTTTCTCATCTCGAGCAGTGAGCTTTTAAAATTGCAATAGGAAAATTCCATTAAAAGGGGATCTCTTTTTTTTTTTTCTTTTTTTTCTTTGTGTGTGTGGAAAAGTGGCAAACAAAGGAAATGCATGTATATGTGGTGAGGGGGAAGATAGTTTAAATAGCTGGGTCTCATGTAAAAGAAAATATTAATCTTTTTTAGGATCATCCAGAAGTTACTCAAATCACCTTTGTTGGCACCTAGCCATAGACAGAACTCTAGGCACAAATAAGCCATGTCCATGAGATAAAGCAAATGTTCCTGCCATGGAGTGTGTGAAAAGGTCACACACATTGCTCAGGAACAGCATCAAGTGTGGCTGGGAGAGACAGGGACAGGCTATGCAAGCATAGGAATGCAGAAATTGCTGCTCCAGATTGGAGTGGGGATCCCCCTGGTCTAGTATCCACATTGCTTTTTTGGGGGGTTGTGTGCCCTAGTCCTCCTTCAGCTCTCTGTTACTGCCCAGTCTTGCCTTCTACTGGAGTTAGTGCTCCATGTGTGCTTCATGGGTGAGTGAGCCAGCTATGTGCCCTTGTCACAAAGATGCCTTGCGGTGTTATGGGCTGCACTGGGAGAAATATTGCCAACAGGTTGAGTTAGGTGATCCTTCCTCCCTACTAAGTACTGGTGAGGCCACAGCTGGAGTGCTGGATCCAGTTCTGGGCTGCCCACTACAAGAGAGGCATGAACATACTGGTAAGAGTCCAACAAAGGGTCACAAAGCTGGTAAAGGGACTGGAGCATCTCACATACGAGGAGGGGCTGAGAGACTTGGGTCTGTTCAGCCTAGAGAAGAGGGACTCAGGGTTTGCATCAAAGTCTAAATACCTGAAAGGAGGGTGCAAGGAGGATGGAGCCAGGCTCTTTTCAGTGGTGCCCAGTGCCAGGACCCAAGGCAATGGGCCCACACTGAAACACAAGAGGTTCCCTCTGGACATAATGGAACACTTTTTTACTGTGAGGGTAGCTGAGCACTGGCATGGGTTGCCTGGAAGGTTGCCCTGGGTATATTCAGAAGCTGCCTGGACGTGGTCCTGGCCACTGGTTCTGGATGTCCCTGCCTGAGCAGGAAGGCTGGACCAGCTGACTTCCAGAGGTCCCTTCCAACCTCAACCACTCCGTGAGTCTGTGAGTGGTACTAGTAAATAGTGATGCCAGCCTGTAGCAGTGTAGGCTGTGGGTGATAAACTCCACAAGTGGCACAGCTGGTGCTGGAAGATGTCGTGTGATGCTGGCCAGCATAAAACACAAGAAGTGTCCAGTAGGCAGATGTATGTTAATCTGCCACAGTAAGTTTACTCATAAATTTTTTAGAGATTGATGTACACCCTAAAGCATCAAGATTAATATTCCTTCCAAACTAATTAAGACTTTGTATATTTTTATAATTGCCTATGTCTTCTGTTGCAGTGAAAGTCCATGTTCATCAAAAACTCATCCATAATTTCATTACCTGCAGTATTCCTTGTAATTAAGTTTTCGGTAGAATACACATAAAGCTCACAATCTGTCATCTATGTACTGTTCTTTCAAATCATGTCACCTTTCATTTCTCTTCCTTCTGATGTAAAAACATAATTCTTTCAGTCTGGCTGGATATATTTCCATCTGATCTGTATGAAAATGTAAACGTACAAATTCGAATTACATACATGAGTAGAAACAAATTTTTTTCCCTAGTTTCATACCATGCAAAGACTCAATTGGAAAACAGTTAATTACTGAAGTGTTACTTTCCATTTAACATGGCTATATTGGTGTATTATTTGTATGAAATATAATAGAGGTAGTTAATAGGTGCCTAAACGGATGTTAATGGCTAACTTATTTTGGAAACACAGTCATTAGCCAAGTTACTTTTAATAGTCTTACGCCTGTAAAAGCTGTTAAATACTCTGCTGCTCAGATTTTCAGAAAGCATAGCTGGAGAAAGAAACTGATTCACTCATTTTTCTGTTCATAACTTCATAACTTTTGCCTACACTTCCAGGCTTCCAGTAACTCCACTTTTGCAAGTGTGGTGTTGTCAGGCTTGCAGCCCCATCATGATCTGTTTGATATCTCAGTTTAGGAGCTTTAATAAGGTTTGATTTTGTGAGTTTTTTATTATTTATTCTTTTTTCTGAAGTGATGCAGGCACTGTCAGTAAGTGTTACCTGCACTTGATTGGAGGTTTTTTTACTTCTTAAACAGTTACATTGAGCAGTATGGTGATTATTGCAGAGCTGAGCTAAGTGCATCAACCCATACCACTATATCTGAAGATCTTTGTCTGATATCCACTCAAGAGGTTTTCAGGGACTGATTTAACTGATCCTGTTCCCACATTTTAATTAGATGAGGTTTGGGTCTTTTCAAAGAACTAGAGTAATACTGCTGGCCAAACCCTTGGAATTTAAACCCAAGTTGGATAGCTGAAGATATATAAAAGCAGTATTTCCCCAATGTGCAGGTTATATACGTTTTAATTGAGCATAGAGGTGCAAGAATATTTTATTCATTTCTCAGATAGCAGCATAAGAATTACATCCATTAGCAAAAAAATGATTCCGAATTACAAATATAAACTGGAAACTGCAGTAGACTGTGTTCTGCAATTGGTGAAAGATGAAGTCCAGATCTGGATTCCCAAGAATATCATCTTCATTAAAACACTGCATTTTAGAGACCATTCTGTAGAAGTGAGTCTCTGATGCTGTGCTGACAAGTGCCTTATATAAACTCCCATCTGTCACCAAGCAAAGGAGAGCACATCTCAAATGTGGGACACAGAGCAGCAGCAAATCAGCTGCTTGCTTTTAATAGTGCAGCAAGACGTTTGAAGACATTTGGTATTTTTATTGCTAGCTTTTGTCACAAAAGGCAGGGGGGGTTAAATGGCCAAATGTTGTAATGGTTTTAAAAGAAGCCGAAGCTGTTGAAACAGTTGTTTCCTACACATCCAACCCTTATTTCCTGAACGAACACACAGGCTTGTAATAGCTGAATCAGGTCAGTGGTATGGGTCTGAGGTTCTGGAATCGTTTAGAAAAACCCTTTTAAGGTATTTCTGCTTTCTGAAATGGAAACCCATTTAGGCCATGTATTTATTATTCTGTAAGAGCTTTTCTTAAGCCATTGTCCCAGGGGTAAGTACCAGTGGCTACAGCATCTGAGGTTACTCACAGGTTTTGGATCACAGTTAAGATCTGACAAAGTGTCTATTGTATTTTAAATGTGTTGGTTTCTATAATTTACGATTGAAACTGATACTGAAACCCACTGATGCTGGCTGAATATGCTAGAGGGAAATGATAGTATTTCATTTAGCCTAGAAGTTTCAACATAATCATTTGTCACAGTGAATTTATTAATTCCTAAGCAGCACTTGACATGTGGACAGGAGGTAAAGAAGCCTTCCTAAGTGCTGTCTGTAAGGATAGAGCACTTGCTCTTTCTTTTTCTCCCCAGTCCTCCAGAGCTTTCTAATTTCTATAACGATGGAGATTCCTTTCTTTTCTGCTCTTCTCCACTAATTGCATGGTGAGCTGTGGTTAGGGACCTGAGACAGGTGCCGAGGACAGGAATGTACTATCCCTACAAAGTGGTTGTCTATGCTGGTACAAGGGCAGCAGCTGGAGCACAAGGCACTACTAGGATGGGGAGTAACAGGAGCTCAGGTTTGGCACTAGCCTGTGTTTGTATCAGCTGGCAGGTTTTGCTTTTGCAACTTTCCGGTGCATGGTAGCCAGCATCGTTATACCTGCGCTTTCTTGGGTAGGAACTCTCCCTCTGGCTGTGCTCCAGAGCATCTAATTAGATGGTTACTTTACTTGGAAGATCTTTCAGCTGCACAGGGTGTCGTGACTCCTCCCCCACCCCCCT
>NW_009910033.1:72205-81031 GCF_000696875.1 Nestor notabilis
GCTTCTTGTTTTCTGCTGTTAGGAAAAACATATTGTAATCTTTTTAGCTTCATGGACTATTTATGTCACTCAAAGGCATTAGCCTTTGGGCATAAACCAGCCCAGTAACTGTATGGTAGGGAACAGGGTTCCCGAGATGGGTAATTGCCACAAATCTTGTTGAACAGTTGAAGTACAGATTAAGCAGCTGGAACATGTGAGTTTTTTAAAAATTAATGTGTACCTTGCAGTATGGAAGGGAGGGACAAATCTGAGAGCTGTGAGTTCATTTACTGAAGTTAGCTTTTGGATTACAAAAAGGACAAAGAGAAAGTACCAGAATGATTTTATATTTTGCAGTTTATCAATTAATGTCAGCATTTGCAAGAAAGCAAGTAGTTTAGAGTTCACAGATACTGTATTTGAAATGATTACTGCAACTGTATAATACAGAAAAGACAAAAATCTGGATGGCAAAATACACATAAGCAAGGGTTACTCATTCTTCCCATTTCTCTTTTTTTTTGTCTTTGGATAAGGATGATTGCCTGTAAGTGTCAGACTTTCTGCTGACCGCAGCAACAGGACCAACACAGTTTCCATACAGACATTCTTTCCCAATTGGGTATCCTGTGGTGATACTGCAAGTCGTGCCAAAACGTTCCCACATTGTCCCATGATACATTTGCTTCTGTAGTGTAGGTGATTTATGTTTTTTCTAGAGTCTTCATGTAAATTATGTATTGTATTTTTATAGACAATGGTAGTGTTTTTCCTGCGATATGAAAGCAAGTGTGTTACTTCAATAAGACAATAAATAACCCATCTGTTCTCTTTCCAAAACCCCTGTGGTGGCTGACTCACATGTGCTATGTCTATAACCAGGTTTTTTAGATACATGCACTCTGTTAAATGTGCAAGTTAAGCAATGTTCAAGTGCTTCCATTTCTTCCACTGAAATATTGGTAGTTTTGGAACTACTTGGGGGGGAATAAATTACAAAATGTGCTTATTTTTAAGTTTTCTGGGAAGCTCAAAAGCTAAATTGAGACTGTGATTGTTCAGTTCCATTAAGGCAAGAGTTTGAGTGCTCAGAAGTGAGAAAGAGCTTTTTGATAAATAAATACATGTCAGACCTCTGACCTGTTGCTTTAGTCTCATAAAATAAATAGTAGTTACAGAGATGTAACTATCCATTTTGACTACATTAGTGAGTACTTAGAAAACAGATCAAATTAATTATTTTTAAAGATTTCTTGGAAAACTCTGTGAAAGTGGAATGGAGTACTGAGAATTTGTTTGTACTGCTGATTCCAGAACATTTCAATACAGAACTACACCCAAAAATAGCATTTTTGAATGTAGTTATTTATATGTATAAGATAATTTCTGTAAAGTATTTTAAAAAATAATCCCTTTTAAAAAAGCCTTTTAAATCTTTCATTTGCATTTATGTAGTGCAGGCTTGCCTGTTCTTTGGTCTGCTGTAACTTTTGATCATTTTTCATATTCTTGTTGGTATGAAAGCTTTTTTTTTTGCTTTTCCATATTTCCATGATACATGGCAGTTTTTAACTTTGAAAGATCTGTTTCTTCCTTGCATTATTTTGTTACTGAGATTTCAGAATCTATAACCATGTTATACAGACTACTTAATTTCAATATATATGCAAGTCTGTTGCTAATCAGTTTAAAGGATTTCTCATAGCTTATTTCTCTCCACAACTAACTTTGTGGGAATTTCTTCTTCTACAAAAATGAGCTGTCTTGAATTCAACAAATAATAGTGATTTTGGTATGAATGGAATCCTTACCAGGTCAGTAATGTTTTCTATGTTGTAGGTTAACAGACCTAGTAGGTGATTGGCTTTTATTCTGTGCATAGCCCAATATTTTAGGAACATTAAAATTTCTGGTAATGTTTTTTCTCTGGCTATTATCTGAAGTTCTTTCATATTCAAAACTTTAAGATTTTTCCTTTTTTCCTAGCATTTAAGGTCTACATTTCAATTAAGAGAAATATATTAAAATAGTATTTCAAGTTACCTTTACAGCATTACTATGCAACTCATGAAACGTTTGGTAGAGTACTCAAACAACATAATTCAACAGATGTCAAAAACTAAGCTTCAGCTTTACTTGAAAGAGTAATGCCACCATTCATTTATTGACTCATTTTCTTTTCATTGAAGAATCTGAAGAAGATTCAAGAAATGGATAAAGAGGCAAGTGATGAATCCAGCACAGATCTTGATGACTTAAAAAATGCTGACTGGGTAAGACAACAATTAAATAGTGATTCGACATCATTACAAGTAGTTTATATTTCTTTGTAATGCTTACCTAAATTTGTTTGGTTTATATTAAAATCAGTGTCTGGGCTTCTTTTTAGCATATGAATTAATAATAACTCATGACAAGTTAGAACCAAATGGATTCTCAATATTCCTTCACAGATAGATGAAATAACACCAGTATCCAGGCATTAAATTTTTTCTTTAGACTGTTTTAATGGAGGAGCTTTTGCAATTTAAAAAGAGTGGACTGGACATTTAGACAGGTATCATGCTGACTGCTCTTCAGAGGGGCAGCCAGGCAGTAGGCAGAGTCACCAGCTGAATTTCTCCAATGATGAAACAAAAATGTTACAAAGAAATTCTTAACAGAAAGTAGCTTGTTTTATTTTCTAGTTCCTATTCTTGCCAGTTCCCAGAGGAATATTATGAGGTCCTCAAAGTACTTGATTTCAATCTCTCAGTCTATCTACCACCTGTTCTTTCTCCTCTCCAGCCATTCTTACTGCCCAGAAAGTGAGAGGGAGGTGTTAGTGTGTGATGCTCTTGCAGGCAGAGCAAAAGGAAGTTGAGTACTGAGAGGATATTGGTAGACCTCAGGATTTGGAATCTGTCTTTCTATACAAACTTGCCAATTTCTATTTGAAAAAAAAACTGCTGTGAAAATTTGCAAGAAAGTTCTGGGCCTAGGGGAGGCAAAGTTTTGGATTCAGTCACTGTTTTAACTGACATAGTATTAGCTGTAAATCTAGAAACATTCCTGGTGTGCTTGTGGTATACTTGAAATGGTAATAGAAATGGTATAGTATGCGAACTTCAAATCCTTTTTCTGTATTATCTTAGCAATGAACATCACTTGAAGTGAGACTCTGCAGTCCTGCTGAGTTGCATCAAAGTTTTGTTACATTCATGAGGATTAAAAATAGGCTTCTGTAAAATAAAATAGGTTTGGGATGAAGTGTTAAAAATAAAGTAGTACAGCTCTACGTATTTGATGGTGTCCAAAGGGGAGATGACAACTTTGGTTTAATCTAGGATGGTATCCAAGTGTAAGATATCAAATAAAATTTCTTCCTCTTTTCTCTGCAGGCTCGTTTTTGGGTACAAGTGATGCGAGATTTACGGAATGGTGTTAAACTGAAGAAAGTTCAAGAGCGTCAGTATAACCCGCTTCCAATAGAATATCAGCTTACACCCTATGAAATGCTGATGGATGATATTAGATCCAAACGTTATACCTTAAGGAAGGTCATGGTAAGTCAAGACTATCACTAGAATTCGTCAAATCTAAAATGTTTTCTTCCTTTATTATCTTCTTCTTTTCTTCTCTTTTTTCCTGAGAACCTTGAGTTGATGATTTCATGTAGATGTTCATGTACATTACTTAATGTTCATGGATTTGTATGGCATCTTCAATTTACGTACTACACTGAGGAGGAAAAACATGAAATCAGCAAACGTTGTGTATTTTGTTTTCCATACGGCAGGCATTTAAAATTCTGGAAGACATATAAACATATCTCCTTGAACAAATGACTTGTGTTGGTTTTAGGATAACCACAGGAGTCATATCAAAAGTCCTGTCACGGATTTCATTGAGAGGTGGTTTTGGGTTTTTTTCATTGGGAAGTTTTTTTGATTGGGGAGAACATTCATCTTGAGTTACAACATAATTTCAGAATGTAAAGTGCTACCATGTTGTTCATAAGTGATACTGTGGTGGGAAAGGAAAACCTACAGTGGTTGAAAACTTGTATTACCTGCTACTTACATTACAGTATTTGAAAACATATGTTACCATGATCTGTTATGAATTTTAAAGGAATACTCTATGTAAAAAATTATAAGTTTTCCATTTGTAGAAATTGAGCTTAATTATTTTCAGCATATCCTATTGCTGCTTTCAAGTTAAGACAATATTCCAAAGCAAGCTGGAGAGTGTTGATGTATTCTCCTCCTAGATACTCATAAAGGTGCAGTAAGATTGACTTGGGGCACTCTTTTTCAGAATCCATTTGATATTTACTAGTGTCTCCCTGTTCTTTCTTTCCTTTTGGTTCATACTGTGTTCAACATTAAGATGTTCTTCCTGATAAGCTAGCAACTGATTTAAAGGGCTCCTTATCCTTAGGAAGACATTTAAACCCCTTTGTCAGAGGCATGTATTTGGTCAATACCAATATTTATACCTTGCACTTACTTATCTTTGCCTGTTATTTAGCTACAGTGGAAGTATTGTCTTAGAATAGTCAGTGTTCAAATGTATTTGCTTTCCTGCCAAAACCTCATGCAATCTTTGTTAGTGAGAAAGCTGTGAATCCACCAGAAGAATTCAGAGATGGGGGGTGGGGGTGGGAGATGAGAGAGACAGAAAGCGTGTAGTTTGTTCTCTCAGAGATCATTAGGAAAAAGAATAAAGGAGGAAAAAATTGGAGCAACTACATGGGGAGCAAATAAATGAGTTCTGTTACAAATGTAAATGGCTTTTATGTATGAGCTGATAGTACTTTCCTAATCAAGATCTGGATTTAGACTATCAGATTGTATTTATTTTCTGCAGCAGATGTTGCTTAAATGTTAAATCAATGGGGTAAAATACATACCCAGGTAATCATGTTATCTGTCTTTCTGCCAACAATTCAGAGAACTGTGCTAAGTGATCCTACTACCCACTGCAAAAAAGGAACAGTCCCCTCAAGACTTTGGTTACTGTAGGCAATCAGGATAGTAGTTTTATTTGAATGAGAACCCCTGGGTCATCTAATTTTGCTTTTGTCAAACTAGACTTTAATTCATCTTCTGCTGAGCAAGCTTCTGCCTCTTCAGAAGAGATTTCCTTCATTATATGGTAGGTCTTGGAGGCACAGCTGCTCCTCTGCTCATCCAGACTCTCGCTGTATGCAAAATCTCTGCGGGAATCTATTTTTGCCCTGCTATCTTGTCTACTAGGTAGATTGTCCAAAGTGACCTCTGGACATAAAGATGAATTGGGATTACAATCGGCTGCAGGTACAAAACCTGTAGGGCTGCCTGTGATGCAGCTGCTGGCTTCGTATGACAACTGCTAGCGACACCAAGTTAGAAAAATAACTTCTTTCTTATTAGAAATCTGAAATTCAGTAACATGGGTTCTGCTGCAGGGTCTGCTTGAAGAATGTGCAAAGCATGCACAGTAATAACAGTACAGCTGGATATGACGTGTGGAGCCTGAAGGATTCACATAGAATTAGAAGTTTAGTTAGATTGCATAAATACATCTTCTTTTAGCTGACTGTCATGGGTCAAGGCTGATTATAGGTGTTCCTATCAGAGAAAACTGTTGTGGTTCTTGAGAAGAGGAGAAAAGGACAAAGAATCCTAAATCAGAATTTTAAGGCAGCTTGGGAAAGATGGATTTTGGCAAAATTCTTCTTAAAAGTGATATTTGCTTTAAATTTATAGGAAGTGTTTTAGACTCAGTAGCTTGTGAAAATGGTAACAAGAGGTTATGTAAATTTTTTACGTAAATAAGACACAACATGAAGTCTTCACTGTTCTTTTTATTAGTATAATGCTGTGTTTAAGCTTGGTGCTCTGAGCAGATATTAGGAAAGGAACAGATGTTCCTATAAGATGCATTATTTAGGAACTGTTTTGGTGTTTCAGACTGTCAAAAATGTTAACAGGTGACAATAACTGGACCTGTCCTCACCTGTTTTCTGTCATAGTGCAAATATTCAAAATGTTTTGAAGATGTAAAATGCCAAAATCTGAGCTTTTCGTAAATAACTGGTTTTGTTAGTTTCAGTGGTGTTGGCATTTCTATTTCAATACATACGCAAGTAATTTCAAATTTGTCATCTCTATCCTGATGTAAGAATCTTGTTTCCATGGTGGTTGTGGGAACAAGATAACTTTCATTCTGTCATTTTATAATCTTTAAATGACAGCCTGCAGGGATTTTAATTTTTCTCCTATGGGGCACTCACTCCCAACAAGTTAAAAATTGTGAACATTGGCAGAATCAACACTTGGAAATGGGGAAATTTTAGAATTAAGTTACTCTTACAGGCTTGTTTTTTCTTTATTATGCATATGTGTTAAGCCACAGCTTTGAATTCCACATTGATTCATAATTAGCTCTCTTTCCTGCCCACCTCCCCCACTCCAACATGTGCACCATTCACTGTAGTTCTTGAGTTGGGTTTATTGAACAGTAACTGATAACTCTTACGTTACTTACTCACTGCATGCCTGTAAGGTATCTTCTATGTAGTATCCAAACTCAGCATTATGTTGCGTAACAGTTAAATTCTTCATAGGTAACAGTGCTTTTGTCTTCATGTTTGAGCTCTTCACAAATGCCTGTGATGCAGTGGTATTAGCTTGGCCATGTTGCAAAAGGGGAATTTAGGCATATAGGTTGAAGCTATTATCAAAAATATCCAATAATTTGAATGTCTAATCTGAGAGTCCACTGGCATGGATGTATGGGTATTTTTAACCAAAATTTATTTATTTATTTATAGTATTTAGCGTCCTACAGTACTTACATTAAATACAATAGCAGCTGTGCATAGACAGTATTTTCATAAGTGAGATTTCAGATGTTTCAAGCTGGATGTAGAGAATGTAAGGAAATGATTTTGACCAGTTTGTCCAGCTGGGCATTGCAGAGTCTGTCATTCTCTTATGCACAGGTCTTACTTATTTTTACTGAGTGGTATTCTGCTGCCTTAAGCAGGGAACTCTCCTTTTTCATTTTCTGCCTTTAGCATTGTTTCTGTAGAAGTTCAAGAGTCATCCTCAGTAGAGCAGTGAGCTTTACAGTTCTTAATTATGCTTTAGGGATATTAAAAGAGTGACTCTGTGTAAGTACTATGGTTTTCATGCGGGATCATAAACTTGTATGTACAGTAGATGTGCAGGAGCACCCGTGTGAATACAGTGGCTTATGATGTGAAGTACCACAGCACTTCATTCTTGGACATGGATGTCTGAGCTTGCTTTGTGGTGTCATATACACAATGCGTAATAACTATGTTAACAAAAGCACTATACTGTCTGCATAATGAAAGATGGCAAATATGTATCTCCTTATAATACTTTAATTCACAACAGAACTTTACCATAAGTTGTTCTGGAAATGATGTAGCATGTTTAAATGGCTGTTTAGATCTATAAACTTCTGGTTGATTTTTATAAGCAGTGGTTATGCTTTCTCCACACTGACAGTTTTAATGCATTTACAGTGTTTTGAGGTATTTATTTAAATACTAGTTTGCAGTTGGGGTCAATATGGAATGTAACCAAAAAGAAAAAATTGTTGGTTGTTTTTAACTATGCATATATCATGTCTGCATCTGTGCAATATATCTCTGATTTAGCCTTTAGTCAAGAGCCATGAATTTTAATTAAAGTAAAAGATGCATGTGAAATTGCTCATTAGAAAGAGAATTAGTTTGAGTAAATAAATAGATCCAGTGTGAGCACAGAGGATAAAAACT
Organism: Nestor notabilis; assembly: GCF_000696875.1. Classification (NCBI taxonomy): domain Eukaryota; kingdom Metazoa; phylum Chordata; class Aves; order Psittaciformes; family Psittacidae; genus Nestor; species Nestor notabilis. Next base: position 79,965 of record NW_009910033.1, read on the forward strand.
TCCCCTGTGTCTTTCATATCAGTATCTTGTTTGGGCGCCGACTGTAAGAAGAAGGTAGGTTCTGCCACTGGTGCTCCTGCTCTTGGCTTGTTGGCTGTGAAACATCCTCTTGCTTTGCCACCAGCTCCCCATGTATCTTGTGGAAAATCACTTAGGAAAATCATATTTCTCCTTTTCCAATCAAATGGGGAATACTGATACTAATTATACCCTGGTGGCTTTAAGTCAGGGTGTAGAGTGCCCTGAGGTGAAAGGCTCAGAGCCATGTATTATTTATTTCCTATTGTCATGCAGAGGGTTATTTCCCCAAGGCTGGAATGGAGATTATCAGTTTACAAAATGGCTGATGGTAATAACTCTCAACTTCAGCTATCAACTTTGACATCTGATGAACAGTGACTCAGGGAAGAGAGACTTCTCATTTCATTAGCAATCCTGCAAAGCATGCCGGCTTCAAAATATTTGCTCAGTCTTTAAACAGAAGAAATCAATCACACCACTTAAAATAATATTCTCCTCATCATAAAATGTCAAATCAACATTCAATATAACCTTTTCAATTTTAATTTTTCTGCACTATTTTTAGGAAGGTGATGCATGTTGCTGAGTTTAGCAGTTTGGTAATCTCTGCCAAGCTACGTGAAATTCACTCTAAGGAAGCTGTGGGGGTGGGAAAAAATAGAATTTGCAGCATGTGCAGGGTAGGATCCTCCAGAAAGAGTTCCTGGGAAAGCAGAGTCCTCTCATGTGGGACTCCACATCCGCTTCCTTATTGGGAAAGGGATGAATTTTTCAGCCTGGAAACAGAGCATATCTGAGGTGAGCAGAGCCTACACGGAAGCTTCATGGCATTAGTGAAGTTCAGTTATGGATGATATTCAGGTGACCTTATGAGCATTTTTCTGACTGCAGCATTCCTTCTGGTTAGCAAAAGTGCATGAGATTTGACAAACCAAAGCTGTGTCTTTGCATATATTTTCTGGCTACAGAGCTTGTATGAATATTCTCCCAAAGAAAAATGAACCAACTGGTTCATTTATTTTTCAAAATTTTATATATATATATAT
>NW_009910034.1:0-2455 GCF_000696875.1 Nestor notabilis
GTCGTTTGGATGGAAAAGCAGCTTTTCATCTGTTGAAATGTCCGCCTTGGAAGGCACAGGAATTTGAGGCTTCGCTGTGTCAATGCGCAGTTCCCTCCTCAAAACACTGCTCTGGAAGGGAAAAAGTAACTTTCTTCCCTTCATCTCCCTATTTTCCCGTTCCTAATTTTCTTTTTTCATATATTTTTGTCTTTATTTTGCCTTGAGGGAAGGAGGGAGAGAACCGAGGTGAGGGAGGAAGCAGAGTTCAGGGGACATGTTCACATCCTCAGATGCAGGTCTTTCAAAGGAGCATCTTTAGAGAAGTGAGGTTTTCTTTTTGAAGTTATTCTTCCCATCGAAGAGAAAATAGAAACCAAATGGATGTTCTGCAGAAATGGCCAATCCCCAACCTGTGGCAAACCGGATTCGGATCCAGCTTGGATACGAGGTTCCTGGGAGGATGAGGATGCTCCCAGGCCAGACCTGCTTTGCCTTGAGTGGGATTTAGGACAAACTCAAACTGACCTTCTCCACAGATTTCAGCTTCTGTCACCCTTAGGGCAAATTGGGGCTGTTTCCATTCCAGGCAACACGGGATAAAATCCTTGGTTGAAAATTTTCACTTTTTAAAGGTTTTTGATATTCCAGATAGAAGAGCAGAAACTCTCTGGAAGAGAAATAAAAAGCTTTCCTGGGAAAAGCAATTTCCCCAGGTAAGAGTTTGGGGATTGATCGATCGCAGGGGCAGGAAAGTGAGGATGAGCTTGGAAGAGGTGGAACATGTTGTTTTCCCAGAAAAGCCAAACGTTTGGGACCCGTCACTCACTCCTGGTCCTCGTGCCACGTGTCTCAGGGCTTTATAACCAGACATTATGCAAAAGGTTTAATCCAAGGGCTATAAATCCTCCTGCCTCTGTTATATCCTTCTGGAGGTGATACATGTCCAGAGCTTTGCCTGCTACAGAACAAAAGGAAGTTTTTTCCCTTCCTTTTTTCCCCTCTTTCAGCAGGGAATTGCCCTCCTGGGAATCTCCCAGCTGCCCCTGATGTCCATCAGCTCCCCAGCTATGTGTGGAGTGAGGTGATGCCTCAGGGACCGAACCCACTGAGCAAGGATCCATACAAACCCTGGCTGAACCCTGGTCCCGCCGTGTTCTCACCCAGACTCCTGCTTGCTCCTGGTTTTTTGGCTGACACAGATGAACAAAGAAGGATCTTTGGGTCAGGCTCAATTCACCAACTCCCCTTGGAGGAAAGCTGCCCATGTCTTTTTGTGCAAATCCTTCCCGCTCAGATGCTGTTTGATGTCTTCAAAGGGGCTATTCTTATGTTGGGAAAAGAGGGCAAACGCAGGTTTGACTGAGGCTCGTCACTCAGCTACTTTTCACTCAGAAAAGTGCCAGTTCGAGGCTGAAAAAATAGATTCTCGTTTTCGTAGGCTGGTATTTGGGTAACTCATAAAGTCTGAGGGGAATAAATGTGGGGAGATGGATGGGAAAACAGCTTTTATGTATCTGGGAGGGAAATAAAACTCCCTGAACCCACAGCACTGCCTGGAGAGGATCGTGTCAGTGAGCCAGGGCACAGCTACTGCTGGTGCCTCTGCTCGGGGTCAGGGGACCCCCGGGACCCCTGTGGGGCAGGGGAGGGCAGTGACCCTCTGTGGGGCTGCCCCTCTGCTTGTGGGGAACCAGCTCATTGGGGTTTGCAATGTGCCAGGAGGGATCCAGTCTGAGCTGGGGGAACTGATGCAGCTCCGCTTCCCATATGTGAACCGGCCCTGGGAACTGGTCAGGGTGTCCCACACTTCCAAGTCCTGAGCAGGAAAAGTGGGGGACACTTCCCCCCTTCCTCCTGCCTTCTTTAAAATTCCCCTTTTGAGCAAATAAATAGCTAAATAAAGGGGAAAATGCCTTTGCCACAGCGGCTGCGGGGTCAGGCCCGAGGGAGGCCCCATGGGTGATGCTGGGAGGTGCAGCGCCAGCCCTGCTTGGTCACCCCAGCCATGGATCCGAGGGGTGACTGGGAGTCCCCAGGAGCTGGCTCAGGGTTCATCATCTGGTTTTTCATTGCCAGGGAGAGGGGAAAGCTGTCGCTCCCCAAGGAAAGCACTCAGCTCCAATGGGAACTGCCTGGGAACAAGCCGAGCTTCCCAGGATTCCCAGGCTTCCGAAAGGGCTGGGCTAAGGCCTGGCTCAGCCCAGAGCCGGGCTCAAAGCCTGGTCACCCTAATCCTGTTTGTCACCACGATGTGAGATTTTGGGGGGTGCAAAACTAATGGTTTCAGTGGGGTCTTTGCTGGGGCCCTCAGAGCTTGTAGCTGGGGGAACCTGCTTTTCCATGGCACAGAAATTCCCGATACAGCTTTTCATTCAAGAACGGATTAATTTTTAAAACACTTTTTGTGTAAAAAATTAAATTATAGAGAAAAAAAAAAATCCCGATGGGTTGAAATACTTTTCATTCCAATTTC
>NW_009910035.1:0-3013 GCF_000696875.1 Nestor notabilis
CAATAACCTCCCTGGGGATACACGAGCTCCATTAAGCCACCACAAACTGCAGCATCATCAGCCCTGGGGAGTCTGAGACTCACACCGAGCTTTGTGCCATTTTCAAGCTCCAGTTTGTGGGATTTTTGCAATTGCGTGTTTCAAATAAAATGCACATTTCTTACCCTCAGAAATGAAGAGGAAACCTGTAACCTCTGCCTGACCTGTAAGGGCGGAAAAGCAGAAGGCAGATTAGTAAAAGAGGAAACCACAGGCATTTCAAAGAGCATCCTGTGAGCAGCTCGTCTGAACTAGCTGGATTTGTGCAGACCTTACACCTCCTGCTTGGCTCCTCCAGTGTCCAGTAAGGTGTAAACTCTGAAAGCCCTTCCCAGAGCTGGGGTTTCACAATGTCCTGTGCCTATGTGGATTCTCTGCAGTTTAGTATGAGGTTCAGTTCATGCTGATGTATTGCACACATTAAGGCACCCATTCCTTCCCTTCTTCATTAGACCCACAAGCTTGAGCCCACTGTCAGTGTGTGCTGGAACCAGCCACCATCAGCACTCAGCATTTGCTGGGCACATCAGCTGGGTCACCACCATGCAACAGGCTTCATGGGAATGCCAGTGACTTGGGGAAAGCTTGGGAAATGCCCAATTTCCACCCCAAAAATGGGTGGAAAGAAAAATAAACAGTGTATGGATATTTCTCATTTGGGCTTTTGGAGAGTGTCAGGTTCTGTCATCATCTCCACCTAAAGACCTCTGATGGGTTCAGGAAACCAGAGTATGAATGGAGAAAGAGGAGGGTATGGAGATCTTAGACCACATTCATGCCCTAGACCTCCCTCTCTGGGATGCTCTCCAGGTGCAAACATTTTAATGTCCTGGTCATGAAGACAGACATTTAAAATGCCCTAAACTTCAACCAGGCTCCTCGAAACCACTCAGACACTCATGCAAACCTTGCAGATGTGCACACAGAGGAACAAGCCATAGCCCTGCGGTGTGCACAGCACAGTGAGTTCTCAGCTCCAGCACACTGACCTGTGCACAGTCTGGAGAGAGTTCCAGTTTAGCTGCCAATGAAGTCCCACATCCCCAGTCTGCCCAGTGAGCATCTCTTATCCTTTCCTTCCCCTTGATTCAGCAGCGAGACCTTTTCAAATCTGGCTTTTGGAAAAAGCATCTCAGCCCCTCTTCAAGGAGCCATCACACTGAGGTCAAACTTACCCCTTCTGCTTTCCCCTTGGAGAAATGACCCTTTCCCGTCTCAGCCCCAGCCATCCACTGGTGCCAGCCCGCTCCGAGCATCTCCTGATGCAGGCAGAAGCGGTCGGGGGGGATTCACTGCCCTCCCATGGCAGACTCCGAAACAGGTTTGGCTGCGGCTTCCAGCGGTGTCCAAGAAGCTGGATTTGCTGTAATAAATAATAATACCAGCACTTTTGAACAAGCGAATAATTTCTACCACAGGTTCCTAGAAGTGGGAAAGTAACCGAGAGCCTCGGGGTTGCTGGAGACCTGCAGGGCTACAGAAAGTCCCCATCAGCACAAGCTCTCATTGCTTCAAAATGACCATTAAATTCAAGGGAGATAAAAGAAAGATGCTCACATGGAAGTCACTGACTTTACACATTCTTTCCTTTTCTCCCTCTCATGTGAGTATTTGGCTCATACATTGAAAAGTCAAGCTATCAAGTCAATAATTTCTATCAAAGGTTCCTACAAGTGGGAAAGTAACCGAGAGCCTCGGGGCTGCTGGATACTTGCAGGGCTGCAGAAAGTCCCCATCAGCACAAACTCTCATTGCTTCAAAATGAGCATCAAATTCAAGGGAGATAAAAGAAAGATGCTCACATGGAAGTCACTGACTTTCCACATTCCTTCCTTTTCTCCCTCTCATGTGAGTATTAGGCTCATACATTGAAAAGTCAAGCTATCAAGTGGAGCTGGGCTCAGCACAGAATTCCTGGAAGAATTACAGTGCTGGAAAAGCAGCTTGGTGCAGTGTTCACTTTATACTTCCCAAAGTGCCTAGAGAAAATGGACTCCCAGCAAAGCCATTAGGCCTGGCAAGCAGAGCTGGGATACCTCAGCCCATCAGAATGTACTCAATGAAATACCTCGGTGAGCAGGCTGATGGGTTTGGAAAGAGGACACTTGCTCCAGATCCCGGGACTGCAGCCAGTAGATGGCATGCATATGCTGCCCTATGCACACGTCTGCTGTCCTGTGCTACCAGCTTTAAACTGCCTTGGAAAACATAAGAAAAAACGTTTTTATATAAAAATGGAGGTAAAAGGCAAATATGCACCTTTTTATTCATCAGAGATGACCCTGCAGCCTTTGACAATTAACTTTGGAGCCAACAAGTGTTACAGAATTCCTGGAGTCTCTTTCTGTCCCCATGGATCTTCTGACTGCTTCTACTATAGAAATATATCATATATATATATATAACAGAACTCCTGGAAGAATTAAGTGCTGGAAATGCATCCTCAGGTCTTGATGACAATTTCCAGCACAAAACACCAGCCCATGAAGAGGGAACAGCCTTTCCATCCAAACCTCTCTGACCAGTTTCTCCATTTCTCCTGATTTCCCCAATGACCTAAGGCCACCATGGACCTGCAAATCCAGAGTCAGCCTATGCCTACCTGGAGGGCCGATGTCTACAGAAAGCCAGACACACCATGACCTGGCCAGCATCACATCCAGCTTGTGGTGTCACCACAGAGACCCAAGAAGCCCCAGAGTCCACCCAGCAACCACCACCACGGGTTCTATCTCTAGAATATTTGCAATAACTTCTACCCAGCACAACTTCTCAGTGGATTTTTGAGAGTTATACACGTTCCTCACACAGCGCAGTGGACTGAAGGGGAAAATTCACAGGGAAAAAAGGATATAGAGAGGCTACTGGGACTCTTCAGCACATGGAGAGTTCTGCAACGGTGCCACTTGCATTGGGCCAGCTCCTCGCTTTCCCACCTAGAAGTCCAATTGTATGCTTCCTCGGCCATGCCCGT
>NW_009910035.1:3270-3778 GCF_000696875.1 Nestor notabilis
GTGCGGTCCCTGCTCCCACCGCCGAAGATCCAGGAGCAAAAACTGCACCTGGGCCTCTTTAGCACATGGAGAGCTCCGCAACGGTGCCAGTTGCACTGGGCTCGCTCCTCGCTTTCCCACCTAAAAGTCCAATTGTATGCTTCCTCAACCATGCCAACTCGAGCCGTGGCCGAGCCCGTCCCAATGAGCACGAACGTCTTGCCACTGCTGCCACAGCCGAAGAGCCAGGAGAGAAAACTGCTGCTGGCCCATTTAGTACATGGAGTACTCCGCAACGGTGCCACTTGCATTGGGCTGGCTCCTCGCTTTCCCACCTAGAAGTCCAAGTGTATGCTCCTTCGACCATGCCCGCTACAGGCTTGGCCGAGCTCCTCGAATTGAGCACGAACGTCCGGCTCCTGCTCCCACAGCTGAAGAGCCAGGAGAGAAAAACGCTGCTGGGCCTCTTTAGCACGAGGAGAGCTGCGCAACGGTTCCACTTGCCTTGGTCTCGCTCCTCGCTTTCCCA
>NW_009910035.1:4358-4673 GCF_000696875.1 Nestor notabilis
CTTCTCCCACAGCCGAAGAGCCAGGAGCAAAACCTGCACCTGGGCCTCTTTAGCACATGGAGAGCTCCGCAACGGTGCCCCTTGCATTGGACTCGCTCCTCGCTTTCCCACCTAAAAGTCCAATTGTATGCTTCTTCGACCATGCCCGCTCCAGGCTGGGCCGAACTCCTTGCATTGAGCACAAATGTCCAGCTCCTTCTATCACACCCAATGAGGCAGGAGAAAAAATCTGCTGCGGGGCCTCTTTAGCACATGGAGAGCTCCGCAACAGTGCCGCTTGCATTGGGCTCGCTCCTCGCTTTCCCACCTAAAAGT
>NW_009910035.1:5125-5727 GCF_000696875.1 Nestor notabilis
CAGCCGAAGAGCCAGGCGAGAAAACTGCTGCTGGGCCTCTTTAGCACATGGAGAGCTCCGCAACGGTGCCACTAGCTTTGGGCTCACTCCTCGTTTCCCACCTAAAAGTCCAATTGTATGCATCCTCAGCAATGCCACCTCGAGCCTCTGCCGAGCCCATTGCAATGAGCACGAAAGTCTTGACACTGCTGCCACAGCCGAAGAGCCAGGAGAGGAAACTGCTGCTGGGCCTCTTTAGCACATGCAGCGCTCCGCAACGGTGCCACTTGCATTGGGCTCACTCCTCGCTTTCCCCCCTACAAGTCCAATTGTATGCTTATTAGAGCATCCCCGCTCGAGTCTGGGCCTATGCCTTCGCATTGAGCACGAACGTGTGGCTCCTGCTCCTGCAGATGAAGAGCCACGAGACAAAAATGCTGTTGGGACACATTAGAACATGGAGAGCTCCGCAACGGTGCCACTTGCATTGGGCTCGCTCCTCGCTTTCCCACCTAAAAGTCCGATTGTATGCTCATGCCCGCTCCAGGCTTGGCCAGGCTCCTTGCATTGAGCATGATCTTCCGGCTCTTGATGCCACTGCCAAAGAGCCAGGAGAGAAAACT
>NW_009910036.1:0-1473 GCF_000696875.1 Nestor notabilis
CCCTGCTCCCACAGCTGAGGAGCCAGGACAGGAAGCTTCTGCTGGGCATTTCCCAAAACCCTCACCTTGATGGTGGGGATGATGGAGAGTGAGTAGCCAAGACCTGGGCTGGGCAGGAGAGGGAAATGCCACTCACTCTGCGGCAGCGCGGCAGGCTGCGGGCGATGCTGGGCTGGTGGAGCAGAGATGCTTCCCTGCTTCCAGGCCTCGCTGGAAGCTGCAAGCAAGTTCTTGTTGGAAATTCCTCCACGTGAGCATGAGCTCACACCACGTCCCCAGCACCCAGCACATGGTGAGTAACCACGGCCTCAGCAGAGCTGTGCTGGGAGAGGCTCCGCTGCGGGGCTGTCCCGCACGGGTCAGCTGCTTTGGTGGTGACTCCGTATCTAACTGTCCCAAATCCATGACCCTGAGGGGTTGGCAGGGCCAAGACAGCTTCATCTCTGCTCCTTCCATGTGTGTGCTCTGTTTGACTCACGACAAGTAGGAAGCGGTGTTTGGTCACCAGCCTTCCCCTCGGGGTGCCTCGGCTTGAGCCCACTCCCTGCGCCATCCCCAGGGCTGGGCTCTGCCTCCAACCCCCATTGACAGGGTTCACCCTGTGTTTCGGGGGCCCCAGAGTGTTTTGTTTGGGGGGCTCCAAAGTGAGTGCTTTGGTGATGCCAGGGAACAGGCAGCACAGGGAGGCCCCGGTGCAGCGCCATGGGCTTTGGGTCAATGCTGCAGGGAACAGGCAGAAGGATGCTGAGTCAGGGCTTGCCTGAACCCGGGATGAGCTCAGCTCCTGGCTGCTCCCGGGCTTTGCTGCAGGGACAGACCCCGATGCAGGCAGTGGAGGAGGTGCGCAGGGCCGGGCTTGGGCTGAGTCCTGCACTGAGCTGGCACCTCTGCCCGGGGGCCGGTCTTTACCGTTAGCTCAGAGCAAAGAGCAGGACCCGGCCCTCGTCCTTCCCAGCTCTGTCAATATTTGCTGACAGCTGCCCCATGCTTGGGGCTGGCTCCTGCTCTTCGCGTTCCAGGAAAGGGCTGGAGCAGGAGAAGGGGTTTCCTGTAAGTACCGATAAGCTGGGGCAGGAAGGAGGTGTGGCTCTTGCTGGTTGCTCTCCTGAGAGCCACTGCAGCAGCGTGTGCAGCCAGACCAGCATGGGCAGGATGGTGGCAACAGGCTGGCACAGGGCTTTGTGCTTGGCCCTTCCCAGGGCTGGGAAACGGGGGGAGGACAGGAACAGGGACCGGCAGGCACCCACCGGGGCCAAGCTGAGTGTGGTGCGGGGATACCAGTGGTCATGGGACGTGAGCACGGGACTGGTGGGAGGAAATGGGACTGGTGCAAGGCTGGGAGCACAGGGACAGCCCAGGGGGAATGCCCAGGTTTCCTTGGCTTTGATTTGCTTTGCTTTCCTTTTCATCCTCTTTGCCTTTCTTGTATCTGAAAGTCCCGATCTCATTGTGGCAGCTCCAGGAGGGCTCCAG
>NW_009910037.1:0-222 GCF_000696875.1 Nestor notabilis
CCAAAGAAAAACCCAAACCCAAATCACAACAGTAGTTGGGGTGGTTTTTTTTGTCACGTTTAGTGTATGATACAACTTTACACAGCGTGTTAAGAGGTTATTCACAAGGAAAGGAGCCCAAAGTTAAGTTACTGAAACCATTACTCACACGAACACCCCAAGCACAGGCGCTGAACGAACAGAACAAATAGAAAGTTTCTTTTCAAGTAGTTTGGCTTTTTT
>NW_009910038.1:0-9060 GCF_000696875.1 Nestor notabilis
CAGGAGGATGGAGCCAGGAGGGGGCTGGACTGTTCTCTCAGGTAACAAACGATAGGATAAGAGGAAATGTTCTCAAGCTTCGCAAGGGGGGTTTAGACTGGGTATTAGGAAAAAATTCTTCGCTGAAAGGGTGATCAGGCACTGGAATAGACTTGCTTAATTTGACTACTATTCCTGTCGTATCCTATACTTCTAATTGAAGGGGCTTGAAGAAAGTAATATAGATGCTTACTGATAAGAGTGTGCATTCAAAAAACTAGAAGTTGGCTCATATAGTGTGTGCCTTTGACAAAAGTGGCACCCACCCCTCCTCCTAATATTTTTTATAGTAGTGTTTGTGCATTGACTATGCTTGTAAAGGCTCCTTAGCCATTCACAGCTGTGTTCTCAGTTAATCATAGGACAAGACGGCAACTGGATCCTCCTGTGCATTTGTTAGAGCTGACGCTCTCCCTCATAGCTTTAGGCTGAATTGTTTTTTCTCTCTTGAAGTCTGTTAGCACTTCAGGCATGTATCTCAGGAATCCTGTATGAAGGACGACAGCCTGTGCTTCTGTATTCACAAAATACTGAAGCACCTTGTTCCTTAGAGGAAATTGCTTTCTCTGTTCTGAAATCAGAACAGTGTCAGTCTAGAGGCCTGTCCTGTCTCTCATGATGTTGAGGAGGGATATGCTTTGGGGAAGAAAAATCGACTGATCACTTCCTCTGTTACATTCTTCCAGTTTCCACTGTCCTGGAAACCGTGTGGTTTTATAACAAGGCATTAACAAGTGAATGCAACCCACTGCGCAAGAGAAAACTCCCTCCAAATATTAGGAAAGAGATAACTGCTGAAAGTACAAAGTTATTTTTACCCAAATATATATAGTAAATATTTTGATAGAAGAAAACTTATAGTAAACCCATCATATTTTGCTCATAAATACATCTACTTCACAAGCATCTCTGTTCATGCCTAGATCTAACATCACAGGTCGTTTATAAGAACTTTCCTTCCTTAAGACAGTTCGTTTGTTATTGATCACCTGATTGTATGTTGAAGAAGTGATGATAAATGTTGAAAACTTTCATAGGCAATAATTATTCCACAGAAATGAAAATAATTTGCATGCTTTCTAATTCTTGTATCTTTTTTGTTGAACTCAGCATAAATGTAATCATTATTTACTTACTGTGTGAAAAATAGCTTTTAAGGACTCCATATCATTACAGTTTCTTTATCACACTAAAAACTTTGTAATTAGTATATTATTAAGGAATATTTGACTCCTTGCAAAGATGAACTAAGCAGCTTACCTTGCTGCTTAGAGAGTAGACTACCAGAGTCTAAATTGGTATTGAACAAAATTGACTTCTTTTGTGGTTGATACTTCTTTCAACTGATCTTAAATATAAAGTCTTTTTTCAAAGAAAACAACTCCATGACATCTTTCTGACAACCTTTTAATCTCCCTAAGATTCTGAGAGAACTACAGTAAACCAGTCTGTCAGTGACATGGCTTTCATCTTCATATCCTGGAAGTATGTTTTATGTTGTCCCTTAACAGAGTTGAAGTTTTCACATGTATATGCTTTGCTGGTGTAGCCCAGGATGCCCCTGTAAACTGGAATCCTTCCCAGCTGTCTGCCTTTGTCACTTAGGTTCTTTCAAACTGCCAACAGCAACAAAGGGATGAGTGCCTGCAAAATGTACATTGTTGACCTACAAACCCCAAAGACTGATCATTCCAAAACAGGGTGTTCAAAGCCAGAACCATATTGGGTTGTATTCCGTATTTTCCATATGAAAATAGCCTGAGGCAGCTGTTGAGGCCTGAAGACCTTTCTGTTGTTTGACAATCCAGCGTATTTTTCAGAAAGTGTACCAATGGGATGCTCAAACACTAAGTGCGTATCACAGAATCACAGAATGGTTTGGATTATAAGGGACTTCAAAGCTGATCCAGTTCCAAACCCCTGCCATGGGCAGGGGACCCATTCCACTGGAGCAGGTTGCCTCAAGCCCCTGTGTCCAACCTGGCCTTGAACACTGCCAGGGATGGGGCAGCCACAGCTTCTCTGGGCACCCTGTGCCAGTGCCTCAGCACCCTCACAGGGAAGAATATGAAATTATTTCTAGCTCTTAAATTTTGTCCTCCTGTGCAGGTAAAACCAAAGAAGCTGCTGGACAAAGGACTTGACTGTGAGAGGCCTGCTTCTAATATGTGATATTTTGGATTGTATATAAATAATTGATAAAGCATTGCTGTTAAGGGAGGGAGGTGCATGGAGGAAACAGGTTTCTTTTAAGTAGCACTTCCAGTTTATATTTTTATTTTATCCAAATTTGTTTTCTCTTTCCATAAAATACTATACTACCACTATTCATACATCTTCCAGATCGTACCTTGCCACTCTTGGTGGCTTTTAACTACTGAGGAAGTAGATGTTTATTGTTTTGGAATATTCTTAATTAAAATATTCACACTACAAACACATTGAATATTTAATTACCCACTGATTTATAATACTTGGTTTTTGTGGGTTTTTGTTTGTTTGTGGGGGTTTTTTTGGTTTTTTTTAAGAATGTTAAAAATCATAGATAACTTTGTATTTCACTCTCTAGTAATTCAGGTCAATAAATCCAATTATATAACTATGGAAACCCAAGATGATACTAGAGAAGCCAAAACCAGAGGTTTGAAGATGCAATCCGTAGTATGACATTAATGTAAATGCTGGTTCTGGTTCTGCTGTCCTGCATCTCAGTTGTGTGGGAGAGTACTTCAGTGTTTAAATTGAGAAGGTAAATTTGGAATAGGCTTTCTGAATCTGTAAAGGATTAATAGCATTATTAGCTTTATACATGAGATCCCTGAGACTGTTTGCTTACCCTACTGAAAAGGCATATGTCTTGACACACTCTGGTTGGAAGATTTAAGAGTAGGTCATGTTGGTCACGAAACCGGCTTTTGTTATTCTAAAGCACAGTTTGGTTACTGTGTTACACAATTTCCCAGGTAGATTCTGATTAACTGAATAATAAGACCTTCATGGTAGTTGCTTGAACATCTGTTACAAAATATAGCAGACGTGACTTCACTTAGAGAAATTACTGTGAGCAATATATCTCTTACTCATTTGCTGATTCTACAGGTCCTTGTCCTTAAAGGGCAACCTACAAGAGCAGGTTTCAGAGCCATGCCCAGCTCAAAATACCCCGCTGTGGGATTCTACTTCGTTGTAGCATCAAGGGTAGTGGATATATAAATATGCAAATACCTTCCTAGTCACTAGAGACTGCTTATGTGTCAGTAATAAATATGAGGTAATCTGAGTTTGGTTTTTTCATTCAGGGTTTCTTAAGTTTGCTTTGGGTTAAGAGCATTAATGCACTATGACAGTGTTGACTGCCACAGAGGAGTTTATGCCTGGTATCTTGATGCTCACAGGGTGTGTGGCTTGGCTTAATGATTGCTTACTTTATAGGTTTAATTTACCCAGAGACTTCAATCAGTTTAATTTACAAGGAAATGGTTTTGCAGGACTTCTGAGGGCTGCTTTATGACATATTTTTATTAATTATAAATCAGTTTTAATTTATATATGTTTCCTGGCTTAATGAGTATGAACACTCTGTTGCTGAACACAGAAGTGAGTTCCAACCAAAGGATTGAAGATAGGAAATGAAAGCAGTCTCTTAGGTGTGACATCGGCCTTTCACACTTCCTGTCAACTGCTCTTGTTTTGCTTTAAGTAGGTGTGCAGAAACAGCCACACATCAATGCTTATGCTAGTTCTTTAATTTTTCTAACTAAAGCAAAGATAAACTTTAATCCATCAGAGAACTCTGCCCATCTATGGAGGTCACATCCGCAGTTTGTCTCCAGTCAGAGGGGATGTAATAGGTCACAGTGTACTTTGACAGCTTTTACTGTATCATCACTTAGTCTTTAGAGGCTGACAGTTGTTTATAATTACTTTAATTGCTAGACTAATTGAGAATGAAGCTTCTGTTTTATTAAAAGGATCAACTCTGATTGTGGAGGCTTAGCAGCTTTTATGGTAAATAATCAAGCAATGATAGGCATTAGGGTAAAGAAAAGCTTTCAGGTTGAAAGGTTAATATAGATTGGTAGATAGTTCTCTTCTGCTGGAGAAAATCATGGTCTTCCGGCAGCTTGTAAGCATGTAAAGTTAATCCATGGAAGCAAGAGTATCAATTTTAAGCTGTAAAGTTCACTTAAAACTTCCTGTGTTTTCAAGACCAATTTTTTTTTTTTAATTCTCTCTTTTGCGGTGTACTTTTCTGCAGTTGGAAATACATTACCAATCTGTATACTTTTTTGATGCAAGTTGATATTGATGAATTTGCCGGTATTAGCTTCTATGCTTGGTTCTCTACTCCTCGTTTCAGAAAGAATCTTTTTTCTGCCTTTGGCCTGAGTCTTGTGAGGCTGCAGACATGTTCTCACCCTATGCTGATCTAATACTTGGCACTTTCAGTTCTAGAAAACAAGTATCAGAGGCACACACATATTGAGGTACTTTGGTTTCATGAAATGTCTAATGAGGTCCTAAGTGAGATAATTTCTCACTTAACTTTATTATGCATCTGGAAGAGGGAGTGTGTGTCACAGTACAAATCTTCCAGGGAATGCAAAGCAGAAGCTATATCTGAGCATAATAGATGTAGTTGAGGTTAGATGTCTGCTATCTGTGGAAGGTAAAGTCACTCCTCTACGTGCCAATGAGGCACTGAGCTTTTATGCATCTGTTCAAAAGAGGCAATGTGCTGCAAATTTCTTTCGTTTCTTTTCAACATTTGGATTACATTGCTCAGTCTGTATGTTACAAATATTTAGTGTTTTCTGTGGGATTATGTATTTAAAAGACAAATACCATGGCTATAGTGAAAAGTAGCCAGATTATGGTGGAATTGTATGGGAAGAAAAACAAGATCAGTACTGGTCTAATTGAAGATGGTGAAGAGGTTTTAATTGAATGAGGGCTTTGGTATGATTTTGGGAATGCTGAATTTCAAATAGAAAAACAAATGGGCAGAACACTCATATGCCAGGTCTGCCTTGGGCCATGAATTTAGGGAAGTTAAATAGTGCTGAATGACAATAGAAATATCTGCTTCTGCAGATAACATGGTAATAAGAATAGCATCTCAAACCGAAGACATCACCTTTGGGGTGGGAGGGAGAGCTTAGTCACTGAAGAGTTAATGGATGGAAGAGTAAATGGTGGCTTTTTGGGGTTTTGTTTTTTGGGGAAGAGGCGAGGGGGAAGGGAAGACATTAAGCCATAAACTAATCTTTGAGAAGGAAGAAAGGAGGGGGTTTGGAACTGGGTGATTTTAAGGTCTCTTCCAACCCAAATCATTCTGTGATTCTAAGGTGGTTGAGAAGGATTCGAGGGTAGAAGTTATAAGCATCCTTGATAGGAAAACTGATATTTGTGGGAGCACAGGGCAGCCGTCACCCCTGAAAGAGGATGCAGAAGAATCTGACCTTTCTTCCAGAGCAGCCCTTGGTGGTGGCTAAGTGATGAAGGAAGCGAAAGTGTTTTCAGGCTTTCCTGAAACCATGAGTCTTGTGGCCTCCCATGAATTGTGTGGATGCAGCTGGAGGGTTTTGTACTGTGAGTCTTCAGTGTATCATGACTGTTTCCTTAAGACAAATGTAATAAATTGGTTAGGTTTTTAGACCTTGAAGAATCATTATTTGTATAATTACAGATTTTAAGTTAAAAATGTGAAGATCTTTCCAACACAGTTCACTAAAGGGTATTCTCTCTGAGAAAAAATACACTGGTTTTATTTTTCTGTGGATGTCTGTGTTAAATACATTCATTAATGCTAATAAGCCAAGTCTCAGTTAGAAAAGCAGCAGAGGCCATCATCCTTTTCCTTCCCTAATTGAGTCTGTAATTTAAAAGCAAGTGATTTTTAAGGTCTCTCTTATATTCAGACGTCTCGGAAAACTTTAAGCTTGTTTTACTCAAACCTGTGTAATTGCACCCACTCCTGAGATTTTGACTGGAAGTTACTAATGTAGGTAATAGAATGAAAGTATTAGAAGTACTATGCAGCAACTGCCTGGATCAAGCTTTCAGAATTGTAGCTGTAGGGTTTGGGTATAGGTCTATAAAACTGAGGTGATTGGGGGTAAATCCATAGCAAACCTGAGATTAAGTGGACGTGTCTGTAGAATCTAGGTACCTTAGAATAAGTAAAATCTGTTCAAGGAGAGAGATCCTGTGCAAATTCTGAAGGTGATTAGTTCTCTGGTATACTCAGCACTGTTTCTGTAGGAGTGTGACGGTGTCCTGCACAACAAAGCTGGCATGAAGCCTACAGCGATGGGCCCACATAGGAGCTTAGCATACCTTCAGCTGAATTGCGGGTTCTTGTTCCCACAATAAGAAGTAAAAACAGGCTCTGAAGCATACCTGGTAAGAATAATAAGCCATTCAGCTTACATGATGCTTTTGTTGGAGCAATGTGCTGGGGAAGCTGTGAAACTTCAGACTAGTGTAAGAGGTTCAGGAGAAAGTATAGCACCCATGATTGCTTTCTCATTCCTTTAGATAGATATTAACCTCTCCATGACCCTTATTAAATTAACTGAAGTTTAGAACTAATTGTGCAGCTCAAAATTAGGTACCCAAGTTGCTGATATTAGGAAATTTGATGTAATACCTACTTATAAACTGGAAACCCTATTTGTTTGACCTTAGTTTTAATTACCTCAAGTGTGTTTTGACATACAGGCCTCCCAGCTCATCACACAGTATTAAGGGCACTGCAGAAAACCTGCTTGTGTTGCATTGAAACTAAATGCAGATTTTGGAGCTGATTTTTACTTTAAGGCAACATTGATCTGATTTGATCAAACACTACTGGCAATTGCTTAGTATGCTGAAATTGTAATACGTATGTAAAAGCTAATTAGTGATAGAACTTGTAAAGGCATGTTGCAGTGGACAGTCTTGGGCGAGAGGGTGTAGTGTGGGGCATCCCTGCCCATGGCAAGGGCGTTGGAACTAGATGATCTTAAGGTCCTTTCCAGCCCAAACCATTCTGTGATTCTGTGTGCTTCAGTTTACTGGATTTCATTAGACTAACTGTCCTAAAATAATTTCAGAAATGTAAAATTAAAGATAAAAAAGAAATGAAAATGGCTCAATTATTCTATAAAAAGGAATCTGGTATTGTGATGGGTAAGCTGTCCCATTCCTGTGAACATCCATATTCCATAAATTCCTACCTCCTTCCTTTTGTCCATGGAGTTATGTGCTTTAGGTCCCTCGAGATGTTAGAATGTGTTTTCTAATGATTACTCATTTAGTGCTGATTACCCTATACTAATAAGTGTTCACAGGATTCTTTATTCTTACTATCCTTTCAAACTTTAGTCGATATAAAAGGTTCTTTCACTTCAGCACACCTCCTCTTTAAAGGAAGCAATCATTGCACATGCTGCATCTTTCTGTTTTCAAGCTAGGCCTCTGAAAATCAGAGACTAATTTTGTGACGGGCACACTCTACATCACTTGAATTGCATAGGATTAGAGATTTGGAAGCATGTAATGTGGATTCTTCAGGAGTTCAAAACAAAAGAAGAGAACAGGAGAAAACCCCCAAATAACAAGACTTTGAAAAACTAAGATCTCTGTGTTTTAAGAAAATATTAAACTCTAAACATATGTTGATAACCGATAAAGATCTGGAAAATCTCCTAATGGATTTACAAGTCTCACAGTCACTTCTGATGATGACTCTTGAGCTTTTTAATTAGGTCAGCACTTTTGGAAGTTAATCTGAAGTCTTGCAAAAATGATAAATATAAAAATAGTCACTGCAGGATTGAGATTTTGAGTCATTGATAGTGTTTATGTAGAAGTCCTATATTAAGTTGATATTTCTAGTCAGGATAAGGACTGTAGATGACAGCTCTTATGTGCATTTTCTGCATGGTTTTTTTTCCCCTCCATCTTTCTCTTCTCAACCTGACCAAACCCAGCTCTCTCAGCTTCTTCTCTTATGTCATCTTCTTCCCCTCCTTGAACAGTTCAGCAGCACAACATTGAACTAAGTCCTGTATGTTAGTGTCTGAAATAGAAAGCAGGCAATTTCAAGTTAATAGGACCTAACTGTGACCCCTTCCCCAGCAGAGCAAAGGTCTGAATCTCCTTTTTCTGCAACATGATGTTCTGTGGGAGGTCCTAGAAGGGACATTGTTAAAACCACCCTTTGCACTGTTTTTTGCATTTCTGTTGTGGACACACCAGCTGTTGGTGCTCTGTCCTGTTTTGAATTGTGTGTGCTCCTGCAGTGTGGCCATATATTGTAGTTTGTCTGAAGTGGGCATTTGTGTAAAGTAAGAAAAGGAGGAGAGCATGAAAGAGGTACTTCAATTCAGTATGTGAGTAAATTGTTCCATATAAAGATTCAGTTTGGGCTTTCAGGCCCTTTAGTGCAGAGGAAGATTGGCCTTTTATACACATTGTGATTTTCATTAGAATAATATATGTATGCATACATAGATAGTGATAACTGTTCTGGAGAAGAAATCTCTTTCTTTTTCTGTAACAAGTACTGTTTATTGGTATCAACTGTTTAGCTTGGAGGCATTTGGGAGCATGATCAGTTTTTATATAGATTTTTATATAGATTTAGGAGAAAGTAGTGTTATCATAGTATATTTTAAGCAATTTATTTAGCTGCAACATGTGAGTTTGGTACTAGCCTTAGGAGAGCTAGAACTAGTTGAAAGATACAAGCTTCCACACCAGAGATCAGATTTTCAGAGGGATGAATGAAATTTCAGCTTTCTCATTCAAAGAGAAATCTTTCAGAAGTGTTTGGCTGTAAGGGTGTTGTTTCTCAGCACTTTGAAACTTCATCCGTTTTCACTGAGCAAATGCAAACAGAAGACTTGTTCTTTTGAAAATTCATTTTCCAAACATCCCCTTGAAGATACCATTGATGAAGTAATTAATACTCTCACAACATCTGACTGGTTATTTTAAAACTTTTTTGCCTTTTTATCTATGTTTTGGAAAGAG
>NW_009910038.1:9091-26760 GCF_000696875.1 Nestor notabilis
TTCTGTGCTGCGTTTAAAACAGTGCAAAGGGTAGTAATGGTAGTAGATGACTTTCTTAACATCTGCAGTAAAAGCCCAGTAATTGCTGTGTGACCCTGAGGTTTGCAGTGGGACCTCCTGTGATCATTGTCATGATCTATAAATTATCAGTCACAAATGCAGAGAAAAAGGATACTCTTGCATGGTTATGCAGAGATAACTGTAGAAAATGTCAGGAAACAGATCTCAGTTGAGAGGCTCTTTCATTTTTGTGTGCTTTCCTGCACAATCTCTTTTATCCTTTTCATTTGAGAGTGAGGGAATGGATTTCCAGTTTATTGTCGTAATTTGGCTCAATTTGGTTGTATCCCATCTGGGACTGAGCTTTGCATACTTAAGCTGGCTCTTTGAAGCTTCAGTCCCGTGAAATCAGAACCATCTCTTTTTAGTGGATTACCCCTACCTTGCTGCAAAAGGTGAGTGTGACCTTGTTTCTCTGAAGTAGGTTGGATTAACTGAAAAAGCATTTTTGAGAGACAGGAAGGTGCTTCTAAACAAGGACTGCTCAAGGAGGGTGCAGCTTCAAGGGAAGCTGAATGAGATGCTTGAGAGTAAACTCACGCGAGTTGCTGAAGAAGCCATTAGAGCTTTGCAGAGTGTTTCTGAGCTGGCTGGCATCATCAGTCAGGATTTTAGAGGAGGCAGAACCTTACAGCAATTAATTTTTCTTGGGTAGTTGCAGGGTTCTGCAAAGGCCAGCATTCTTCCTGTGATGAGGAGTAGGATGCATCCCACCTGCCTGGTTGTCAGGGAAGGAGTATCCTGAGGTCAAATGGCTGAGTACGGATTTACCTTCCTCCTTCCCTCCCCCCCCCCATCATCTGCCCTTCAGTGACCCTCTGGGAAGTTAGAGGGGATTGAGAGTAGGTTGTTGTGATTTATATATACGTTTGTTCTACACATTTCCTTCTGTGCCAGATTACTCAATTTTCTTCTGCTTTTCTTACCTACATTTACTATTTCATGATTACAGTTGGGGGTGAGGTTAATTAATACACAGAGGTGATGCTCTTGCAGAAAACAAAAGTATTTGACAGCCTTAATCTCTTAAAGTGAGGACACACAGAGTGATCAAATTGACCAGAGTAGATGGGCTGGGGGTAGTGCAGAAGAAAGGACTGGCAAGTACATATCCACTGTTGTGCATGTGTATCTTTCTACTTGCTGGGGAGAAAAGAGTTTTACCCAAATAGTGTGTGTGAGTATACTACTTCACTATCACCTCGTAAACAGCTAGTGCATTTTTGAAATGTACAGAGTTACCATCTGGATCCTTGTCTGAGTTTTTGCTTTGTTGCTGATCTTTTGATTAATATGATGTTCCTGCACTGATTAGTGGAGCGACAGCTCATGCATCTTCTGTTCTAAGTGCTGCTCCTCCCAAGCCCCTGCCTGTGAATGGTAGGATGTGAGCTGTACGATTTATTGCCAAAGGTAGCCTGTGCTGAGTTGGAGAAAATCAGTTGCAGTGGTGGTCAAGACTGTTGTCAGTTATAGAATCACAGAATGGTTTGGGTTGGAAGGGACCTTAAAGCTCATCTAGACCCAACCCCCTGCCACAGGCGGGGAAACCTTCTGCTAGACCAAGTTGCTCCAGGCCCCATCCCGCCTGGCCTTGAACACTGCCAGGAATGGGACACCCACAGATTCTCTGGGCAAACTGTGCAAGTACCTCAACATCCTCACAGGGAAGAATTTCTTCCTTATTCCAACCTAAATTTCCCCTGTTTAAGTTTGAACCCATTACTCATTGTCCTATCACTGCAGTCCCTGATGAAGAGTCACTCCCCAGCATCCTTGTAGGCCCCCTTCCGATACTCAAGACTGCTCTGAGGTCTCCATGCAGCTTCTCTTCTCCAGGCTGAACAGCCCCAACTTTCTCAGCGTGTGTTTGTAAGGGAGGTGGTCCAGTCCCTGTATCATTCTCATGGCCTCCTCTGGACTTGCTCCAACAGCTCTGTATCCTTCTTATGCTGGGAATGGATTAAAAATGGGAGCTGCTCCTGTTTTTGTACTGATAATGCTTTCATGGAAACTGTGTGGTTTTGAAATGTTTGAACTTGCCCATTTGAATCAAAAGTCAAGCTTTTAGTATGAAAATATTACGGTTTTGGAGTAGTGTACCACTGTATAAAAAGCTAATAATGTAGCTCTGTGTTGTTCTGTTCGAACTTTTCTGCATGTATTAACTGTAGCAAAGGAAGAAATGATGTACAAATAATTGTGAGCATTATGAGATTTTAAAAATGGTTTGAATGTACTATTTTATACTAGTACTGTACAGCCTGCTAAGAAATGATGTGCAGTGAGATAAAGAACACTTTCTCTTGGTATAATTTCTTCCAGCAGTGTATAACTTCATCTGTACAGTTCTGAAATGACAAGGGGTGCTCGTTGGTTCTTAAACACAGCGCATCAATTTAATTTTCCCCAAAAGTCAGGCTCATACACTGCTAAAAATGATACAGAGGTGGAGGGTATTGTATTTTTTGCATTGCCTGAGGTAACTTACCCATTTAAGACAAATTAAATAGTTAATTTCTTGTTAAACCAATGGTTATTTTTGTTAAAGTTTTCGTTTTGCTTAACAGGAGCAAGCATTTCTGAAGGAGAGTGAGGGATTTGTTCATGTGTCATAGTGAAAACGGGAACCTGAGTGCTCGTCTGTAGGCTGTCATTCTGTATTGCATTTGCAGAAATACTGGATTAATACTTTTGCATTCCTCTGATATTACTTGTCACAACCAGAAATAGAACACTCTTTAGAAAGATGATTTAATATAGCAAATAATCCATGCATTTCTCTCCTTTTCGGTTATTAATTGTTTGTGTATCTTTAAAATGGCAGGTTTGCCCTTCGGTTTTGGTCATAGGTCATTATGATTTGAAATCCACTATAGGTTCTGTTGTGGCTAGATACAGGAAAAAAAGAACAAGAGAGCCTGGGGTATTAATAAATCATTCAGTTCACTGTGGTAACGCACAGTAGTTTGTATCACCATA
Source organism: Nestor notabilis (assembly GCF_000696875.1). Lineage (NCBI taxonomy): Eukaryota > Metazoa > Chordata > Aves > Psittaciformes > Psittacidae > Nestor > Nestor notabilis. The sequence goes on from NW_009910038.1 coordinate 12,134, forward strand.
TTGCTGAAAGGCTAGTATTCTGACTTTTCATGAGCAAAAGTTTTGAAAGAACCTAGAATCAGTCTGTGCTGGCCTTGAAAATGTAAGCAATCATACAATCACAGACTGGTTTGGGTTGGAAGGGACCTTAAAGTTCATCTAGTTCCAACTCCCTGCCATGGGCAGGGACACCTTCCACTAGACCACGTTGCTCCAAGCCCCATCCAGCCTGGCCTTGAACACTGGGATGGGGCATTCACAACTTCCTTGGGAGGCCTATTCCAGTGCCTTGCCACCCTTGCAGTAAGGAATTTCTCCCTTATATGTAACCTAAACCTTCCCTGTTTAAATTTGAACCCATTCCCCCTTGTCCTATCACTACAGTCCCTGATGAAGAGTCTCTCCCCAGCATCCTTGTAGGCCCCCTTCAGATATTGAAGACTATTATGAGGTCTTCATGTAGCCTTCTTTTTTCCAGGCTGATGATTAAATGTCTGATAATTCTTTTTAAATGTAATAAAAGGTCTAAAGTTTGAGAAGCCTTTCAGTAGGTGTTCAGTATGTAAAATAGCCTTTCAAATGGACAGTGAAACCGGTTAAGGTGCTAATCACCCCCAAAACTGTACGCTTTCCTGATCATCTAGATGAAAGCTATACCTAAGTTTCCTGCTAGCTGTTTTGTATATTTTAAAGAAACAAAGGCATGCTTAAATAAAGCCCATTATTTAATATATCAACCAATAAGGAGACTTCAGAAAATTTTGAATGTGACACATCTTTCGTGGCATTTATAGCTCTGCGCTGCATGTTGATACTGCTGAAATTAAGGTGCTCAGTTGGACTTGCCCACTCAAATTCCTTTTGAAAAGTACTCAATGTTTTAAACTCCATTTCTTACATGTTTTCTACTTTTCCTAGGAAACTTGCATAATTTAGTTCACTTAAGTATTTAACAGTGAAACTGCTGTTACAGCATACCCTACTGGGAAATGCTGCTTCTTACCTTGTAAGATTTTAGTCTCACGTTGTCTTTTTCTTTAACAGACTGTAACACCAGGATTATTTTTTCTAACTACCAAGCCCTTTGGAAAATGGAAGAATGTCAGAATCTGCAGATATTTTAGATTTAGACCTTCTGACTTGCTTCAGAATGCTGATCATCTTCTCTTGGTGCTTTCCAAAGTGCATTGATTTCACTGATTTTATGTACCGTTAAAAATCTGGCCTAGATATCACAGAAGGTTACTCTGAGATGATGTCAAATTACTGAGTCATGATAAATCTCTTTGGGCTGGTCACTAGAAGCTGGGGCAGAGGGTTGGGGCTGGCGCTGCTGGGGACTGATACAGCCAGGAATGAAAAGCCAGGCTTGGGAAGAGAGCCAGTAATACAGTGCAGGACTGCACAGGGCTAGCAAGGCTCTGCCTTCTTCATTTTGATTACAAGTAATGATATTTACAAAGTGATTTCCACTCTCCTATGGCTGCTGGGCTCACTTGCTTAGGCATAGTTCTGTGTTAATTAACTAAGCTATACAGTTTTTCAAAACTCAAGCTGGTTTCTTTGTAGTGCAGCCAGCTGCATTATGTTGGTATATCAACTCTGGCATCACTGCTAGTGCTTGGGGTAGATGTACCCTTGGGCAGGTGCAGAAGGTAGCTATAAATGCCACCAAAGTAGAAACTTTGTGTTTCAGACTTGTGGATGTAGGTGTTTCTTGATTGTTTGAAGTATCTTCTGTGGTATTTTTCCATGCTCTCCAATGTGCTGTGCCCGATCTTATTATTCTGAAAAGCGTGTGGGAAATACGATTAGTTTGAGTTCAAATACAAAGAAGTAGGTCATGAGCAGACTGTGAAATGTGGGTAAAATCCTTTAAATGAAAGTGCTGTGTTGAAGTAAATCATCTAAATGCCTCTAAGACAGAAGGATTGAATATGAAAGAGATGTTTATTGAGAAAACGTATTGATAGCAGCTTAGTATTGTGCTAATGAAAATTATTTCAAATTGCTTTGACCATTAAAATGACAGTATTGCCTATATTTACAAAGACTGATGTAAGACTAAGACCTACATCCTGAAATCTTTGAAATTACATTTACTTTAAAACTAGATAATTTTTTTTGTTACTCAGCATCCTATAATTTCTAATCCAGTTAATCTCTTTTGTTCTACATCTTGTCCATAAAGATATTAAGGTGAAAACAAACATTATAAGCAAAATTATCCATTTACTATAGCTCAGAGTGTTAATGGTATTGCAATGAAAACCAGTCTTACCTTCATAACATCAGAGGTGAACACTTTATCCTATTTGCGATCAAGTCTTTTAGAGTATGCTCTCTTGGTTGTTCAGTATGCTGTGGGGAAAACTGATATCCACTGCACATTAGGCAGTTTAGTTTAGCAGAAAAGGACATTGCTGCTGTTTGATAAATGAGAATCAAAATACATTTACATGAGGGACTGAAATGGTGGTTTTCAAAGTATGATAAAGGAAATAGCAATATATCACTGTGTACAGGTAGTCCTGAATGATAGATTTTGTATCCTGTTGAGTAAGGCTGAAGAATTCTTGTCAGTGTGCATTTGTGGAGCCTTAGCTCATATGCAACTTTTATGTAGGCCTAAAAGTACACACAAAGTTAGAAAAGAAAATTCAAAATACTGCTGGATCACAAAGTTGTGCCATCTCTGGAACAGATCATAAAATTACAGAATTGTTTAGGTTTGAAGGGACCTTAAAGATCATCTGTTTCCACCCCTCTGCCGTGGGCAGGGACACTTTCTGCTAGAGCAGGTTGGTACATGGACCATCCAGCCTGGTCTTGAATACTGCCAGGGATGGGACATGTAGTATCTTGAAACCAGCTATGCTAGTATGCTTGCCTAGACCTATTTGTCTTTGAGTGTCATCTTGGACATGCAGTACTCGACTGAAAACCAGAAAGCCATTAACTTCACCCCCAGCTTAGTGCTTACACTCTAGCTCAAATAGTCATTTGTACTAGAACAAATTTGTGTCACCATAGTCCAGTCCTAATTCACATGGCTCTTGTTTCTGTAATTAACAGGGTTGACCTTTAGTGGGTAGAGTTGTCATGTTTTTCCCATGTTTAAAATAGATCAGTAAAGCTTGCTTAATTTTATAATGTAATTTCAAGATTAAAGTGTCTGGCCTCATTATAATTGCTGTGATGCTGTGCAGAAATGGCTTTTTCAGGGGGCAGTAGCAGGACTATGAGAGAGAATTCAATTTAAACACTGACTTGATTACTTGGAAGCCCTCTGTTGAAGCTGCAGCACGCTGGAGGTATGTGACACACTGAGAGTTGTATAGCTGTTTGTTAAAATACTGTTTTAGGATACTTTTCCCAGAAGTTTTCAGGGAGTTTTCACTTTTTAATTGCAAAATTGCAATCAAATGAGTAGTTTTTGTACTTGATAATGAGATTCTTGTGCAGTTGACTGAGAGAAACATGTATTGCTAATTGTTAAGCTATATTTTTTTATCCTTCTGGATGATGAAAGCCATTACAGTGTTCTCCTTACTGTGCTGCTTTTAACAGATAGAAAAAGTCACGCTTGAAAACAAGAAGCTGGGAGAATAAAATGTTTAGGTGTATCTTTATTGGGAAGCATAGTTGGACCTGAATTTTTGCTGCCTGTGCTAACCTTGGAATTAAAATTACAAATTCATATGAGTTCTTGTTTGACATGACAGGATCATGTCTGAGTCTGAACTGACAAATCTGTGTGAACATCTCAGTGCTGTATTTTGCAGCAACTATGTGAACAGGCTATTTGAGAGGACTGTGATTTTCTTTGTGGAAATACTTCTCATGCTGTGTGGCAATATCCTGATGTATCAAAATAGGTGTTATTTGTACTAGGTTTTGTGACCCTTATAATTGAAGCTATGCTTCAGAATCGTAAATGATACTATATGGCTTTGGTGTGGAACTGATGAATTTAAAGTTGGATGCAGTAGAGTTTTTTCAGTTAGGAGGTCTTTTCCAATCTAGTTGATTATGTGAGTGTGTGGTGGCAGAAAGCTGTGCTACTGTTGTTGAGAAGGATCTGCATGGACAGGGAGCTGCTGAATGGTTTTCTGGGCAGGAGTGAGTGAGTCTGCAGCAATGTTTGAAATTGAGTTGGATGCTGAGGTGCCTAATTCTGAATGACAATCAGTGCATGTTTAATGTCATTGTTGTTTTCCCTTAGCCTTACAAAGCTACTGCTTGATGCCGTATCTGTTCGCTCTATACACGGAGCTGATTGGTTAATCTAAATAGCTTTGCTTTGCTTTTCCCCTCCATTCTTCCTTTGCGAGGCATTATGCTGTGGTATTTTGCACATACCTCAAAGGACTCGGTTAAAATCTTCATGCTGCCCAGAATGGAGCAAAGTAGGAGGCCTAACCTGTGTTCTGTTGAAGTCAACAGAAAAACTCATTTTGACTGTAGTGAGCTTTAAATCAGACCAAAACCAGGGAAACACTGCAAAATCTTACCCAGCTACCTTATTGAAGGTGGGTGAAAAAGTGATTCGCTTGTTATTTGAAATGATGAAGAAAGTGCAAGATCCACAGCAAGCTCTAATTTCTACAGCAGATAAACTAAGCTGGCATTCCTTTGTAGAAATGTAGAATGGGAAGAAACTAGTTGTCTAGGCTGAATTCAAAGAATTACATGTTACCTGTGTAGGGTTTGGTTTCTTTTTTCACTAGAGTAAAAATGAGAATTTACAGAAAAGTCTGTTTGCAGTCTCTCCTTATCTTGGTATTAGCATTAGTTTAAATCTGCCCAGTGACTTTTGTAGTAGCCCAGACTTCTCAAGTGTTCCTCTTGAGAAGTTCCTCAAGAGATTCCTTAAGGAACTCTTGAGAGTTCTTCAAGAAAAGATTCCTCTTTTCTAGCTGAGGTGTTGAGGGATACTGTAGGTATGAAAGTATGCTGACAAAATTGATTGTCAGTGAATTTATGTGATTACTGTAACTTTTCCTTATTATGATCTTTTTTTTTTTTTTTCCCCCCCGACTGATGTGTCTGTTTAGAGGACATGAAAACAGCCATAACACGATTACATACTGTGGCATTTCTACAAAAAAATATGCCTCTGGAATTCCCTGTCTTATGAAAGATCCCTGATACAGTAGTCATTGCATAGACACGTGGTTTCTATACAGCTAAGGGATTTTCATTATGAATGTTATTACTACTGTTCCTTTCTAAATTCAGCACTACTGAGGGAACGAGTAATTACCCACCACTCTACATATTCCCTGTTGAGCTTTCATAAATGTATTTTGGAAGGCAATTCACCTCCCTCTGTTGTGAATGTCTCCTGTCTCACTCTTGTCATCAGTAGTCTCTTTTTATAATACGTATGTAATGTATGTGCATCTGTTGAGACATCATATAGAGTTACATTTTTTTAATTGACTGCTATTTTAATTTTTTTTTTTTGAGTGTGGGAATTTACTATCCATAAACCAGAGATACTACTACCTGGGATTAGACCTACTGCAGATGAGTGCTGTGCAAGCTTTTCTGCACTGTTCAACCAGTGCTTGAAGATCTCGTGTGCGTAATTTTGTGCTCTACCTATTTTTCATCTAGCTTCTCATGTTTATAAACGTGGTTTTCACTGTGCATTAAAAGATACTTTGCATCTTGTTGTGGCTTAGTGGTACAAAATTGAAGAAAAGTGCTGCCACTGAGTTCCTCCAATTCTTTGGAGTTAGCAGAATGATTACTTGAGCTGTGATTCATATTATGACGTGAGAATATTACAGGTGTTGGCTTGATTGTGCTCTAATATCTATCTGTATAAAAATGTCTACACATAAAATAGCTTTAAAATGCCAAAAGAGATGTCATTATTGTTAGCAATTCTTTGCATTAGTACAGAGCACTTGGAATGGCTTTTGTGAGGTTATTATCCCATTGGGATAGTTCTTGCCCATTTCATTGTATACTCTTTGGGGTGCTACTTACTTATGACCATGGATTTTCAGTAGAGTACAAATGCTGAACTTAAACTTGCATCACCCCACTGATATATGGATGGAAGGGACATTAAGGGTCATCTGGTTCAAATCCCTACCACTGGCAGGGACACCTTCCACTAGAGCAGGTTGCTCCAAGCCCCTCTGTCCAACCTGGCCTTGAACACTGCCAGGGATGGGGCAGCCACAGCTTCTCTGGGCACCCTGTGCCAGTGCCTCAGCACCCTCACAGGGAAGAACTTCTTCCTAATGTCTTGTCTAAATCTTGTCTAAACCTTCACTTTTAATGAAGACACAGTTTAAAGCCATTCCCCCTTGTTCTGTCACTACATGCTGTTGTCAGAAGCCCCTCTCCAGCTTTCTTGTAGGCTCTCTTTAGGTGCTGAAAGGTTGATACTGGTGTCCCCTGATGACAGGAAGTATCAGTCTCCAATGATATTGGTGAAACTCTCGGGAGAGTAAAGAAAATAAAGGGGAAAGAATAGGTCAATTCTAGCTTCAAACATACTGAATTGCATCTGAAAGAGAATAACGCTGCAGGAGATTTGAGCACCAGGTGCCCCTCTATGAAAAGGTGGAGGTCTGTCCACTGTAGCTGTGCACACCATCTGTATTATTCACCTCCTTTTACTGGAAAATGAACTTCTGTAGCTGACCGGATGTGCTTGAAATGAGAGTATTTTGGTAGATCCAGGTACTTGAAATACAAAATTGAACTTTTGTGCTGCCAAGTGTGGGGTATATTCCATTCCTCCAGACTAATTACGGATAGCAGTAGTTTGAAACCAGCTTCTGTTTTGCAAGACACAGTTCAGATCTTTTCTCCCCCTCCTACTTTATGTTACTGTTAACCAGCAAAATCTTTAATCATCCCATTCTATCCTTATCTGCCCTCCCAAAGAACAGTTGTGAAAATGGCTCTATGATTCTAAACTGATTTCTCATTCAAAGGGACCTAGTAATGGACAGATGGCCAAACACTGAAAAATAAAAAATGACAGGAAGGGAAAAATTCCCTCTGCCAAATACCTCTGCAGCTCATGGGGTTAAGGGAGTGGGAGGGATATTTTATTCCCATGTCTTAACTTGAACGAATCTGCCAGATTTCCATTTTGTTTGGGTCAGATTCTCTGCCCAGTGTAAGATTTGGAGCATTATCTTCTTTACCACTTTCATCTCTTGGATTGCTTAGCAAAGCATTTTGATGAAAATGTGCCCTGGGTGTTCTTGGAGTTCAAGCTGCAGCCGTATGAATGAAACATGACAGATGGGGCCATTTGAGTGAAATCCATCTGCTATGATAAGGTTCCTAAGGGCAGTTTTTGCAGCCTTGTTGGAAGCACCCAAGCAGTGCAAAATTCCAGTGGGTTAATGTTTGCACCATTTTCCTGTTAATTCATTAAAGATTTAGAAAACTTCTGAAAATAAATACCCTCAGGTGAAACTCCTGCAACTCCCTGCTGTCATGTTAACTGAACCAGCCAGAAACATTTCTTGAGAGAACTTTTTTCCAGTTTTCCAAGAAACTTACTTCAAACTGGACTGTATTAAAACTAACCCCCAAACTTCACATTTAATGGAATGAACCAGAAATATTTGTTAATGTTTTCATTCATGAGCAACTTTGATATCGCGTGAGATTCTAGGATTATTATGTAGGTGCCTTGATTATTTGGTGTACGCTTAAGAGATCAGGAAAAATATTTTTTATTTTTTCCTGTCTGTAACTGAGAGAGGAAGAGATGGGAAGAGGACTTCCATCTGAGTGGCTTTCATGTTGTCAAAACTGACTATAGCTTCACACAGGTGATAGGTGAGGATGCACTATTGTAGAGTTATTAAAGTGTTCCAGGTGCTGCTTACGTAGTATATTTTCCTCACTCAGAATTAAAGTATAATATTAATGTTTTTGGATAAGAAGGGAAATTTTCCCCCAAGTCTGATTAGCAAAGAATCTTGTGGGGATTTACTCCTGTAGCACTTGGGGTCTGGGATTCCTTTGGTATTTCCTTACAAAGTCGCAGTGCTGTAGCATGATGGGCACTCCAGAGCTGATCTGTTTTCTTCATGTGCTGTAGTGTGGCTGTCATTGGCAGTCTTTACTAGTCAAGTCTACCAGCTGTTAGAGGCTGCTGGGCAGTATTGTTTGTCTTGAGCTAAGTATGGGTACGTGGAGTAAGCAGAAACTTTGCAGAGCTTTCTGTTCAGTGTGTGATTGTAATGCAAGCTGACCTCTGGCAGTGAGGTCTAGACTTGATGACTCAGTTGGCTCTTGTCATTCTCATGCTATCTTGTGTTCAAAAGTGTCCTAAAGCCTGCTATCAACTAGATTGCCAGCTTGTGAAGAGACAGTGTTATGGGGTGGGAGGCAGTGCTGGTTCTTGAAGGAAAAACATTGCTGTGGTAGAGATCAAAAATGAAATGAGTCTTTCTGTGCCAATAATAGGGCATTTCCTCACTCTCAGGTGTCATACTGTATTGGCTTGTATCTTCGTTTAGATTTTTCAGGCCACCTGATTTAGTGCAGTTTCCCACATGGAACTTTTTGAGGACAGGTGCTAAGATGTTACTACTGGTCACTGGTACTTCAGTGGCAGAACCTCAAGTGCCTTTATACCAGAGAAGACCCTAGGTCAAGAGGAACATGTAGTTGCTGCTTCTGTGTCCCTTTCTTGGTTTTGCTTGAAATTCAGATGGGAAGAAAAGCTCCAGAACTTAGTAATTTGAATATTGATGTGTCATTACCCAGGTTGAAGAGATTCTGTCATTGTTTTGATCCCAGATGGTTCATACCTACAAGTAGAACAACTAATTTCTTAATGTTATAATGAACACTGTCTTTGAGTCAAATGAATTTTCTTGTTCTTGTTTTCCTAATTTTTTGATAATTTATATGTATGGCTGAAACTGGTAGAAAAGGGGCAACTGGGCTGTGAATGAGCAAAAGTAATAGCAAATCATTGTGGGAATGAAGATAAGAATTTATCTGGGACTCGTGTGTGGTCCACAGCGTGAGTTTACCTGCACCTGTCTTATTAAACAAGAGCAACACAGTTTTTGCATTAAGAAATCCTTCTCAAAGTCTTTAGCAATGAAATGAACATAAAATGAGCTGGCCAAAGAGCTATAATTTTGTTTGCAGTTACTCATTACTCTGTGGTAAATCTTCATTTGGCTCTGTAAGAAATACTCTTCATTTTAGTGTATTCATTTAGGAAAATCAAGGAGTCACTTAATAAGCAGTTCCCACATACTGAAACGTTCTTTGCATCTTTCTTTGTTCCTCCAGCACTTAGTGAAGTGTTTTTCAGTATAATCAGCCTCCCAGTGGATTCTAGCATGAAAACAAATCTTACTGTAACAAACTTAGGTTTACAAGGCAGTGCAAAGAAATTAAATTACCTGTTTGCAAACACAGCCTCCTTTCTGAAGAAATGCCTTTAATATCACTTGCAATTTTTGTGTAACTCTCTGTTGTCAGTTTTTAGCTGTTGTGGTTGAGCCATTAATCGAGTGCAGGCAGGTGGGCAGTAACTCAGACTTTGTCAGCAGTAGGTTTTGGTGCTCTGGGATGTTTAGCAGAGTCCCATTTGTGGTGGCTGTTCTAGATTGTGAGAAATCTAGAAGGTGAGGATGGTGTAAGCCTGGAGTTTGCTTATTGGTAAGGTTCATCTACTAGAGTGACATGCTTACAGTGGGAGACCTATCAACTCCATTTATATTTTGTTGTGGGCCTGGGAAACCATATTATCTGTGTCTTTTCTGTATTTTGAATGCATTGTTTTGCAGTTCATAAAACCTTAGCTGCTTTTGTGTTGCCACAGTGCTGGGCAGAACACTCTGTAGCTTTTAAGCACGTTCCAGCACCTATGAAAATCAAATTCTTCTTTAAAGAGGAAGCCTATTTCTGTAGAAACAAAACCTTCTTTTCTTAGAAGGAAATACAAAAACAGTTGCATAAGAGTGGGTTATACTTTTTCCAGTGTGATGTGCTCTTTCAGAAACACTGATCTATTGACTCTGAAAATTTACAGGGAGGTATGCAAGCCTTGGTGAGCCTTTTGTCAAGAACATTTCCTCAGGTCTGATGAAAGTGATAATATGAAAAGTGAGATCCTCATCAAACCTGTCACCGAAATCCAGGAAATAAACTCTCTAACCAGAATGACAGGTTATTATGGTACTGGGTACATGGGGGATTGGTCTGCTTATCATACATGCTGAGAAGAGACAGTTTACAACTTATATATCTTCATTATGTAGATACTCATTATAATTCTGTGGCATGCCCACCCAATTCTCATTGCTAGTGCGTATGGTAATTTGGGTAGATCAGGCTGTGGTGCAGGCACTGTGAATTCTAAGGAGTGTTTTCTGGGGGTCGTGGTGGTCATTTGGGGAGAAATAACCTTACTCATTCTATCTTTTTATGGAAATCCGTTAGTTACAGACACTGGAACATGTTTAGTCATTGCAATTAACTACATGTTCTTGTTTGGTCTAATTTATGACCCTGAGAAGCTCCTTTAGTTTCCTTTCACAATCTTTTACCTATTTCTCAGGCCTTGTCAACAGGAGGAAAGCCTATACTGGTTTGACAGAAGACATCTGGTTTGCTTCTTGCATGCCTTCCTTACATCCTCTATACACAGTCTCTATAGTCTATCTCTGTAGCCCCTATACACAGTAAAATTCCAGTTTAAGAATCCTTGTAGCCCTGTCTATGGCTAAGTCTATATTCATAGAATCATAGAAAAGGTAATGTTGGAAAGGACTGTAATGTCATCTAGTTCCAACCCCTCTGCCCTGGGCAGGGATGTCTCACTCTAGACCATGTTGCCCAACACCGTTGTCTAATTAAATTCGGTATCAAACCCATAACCTAGAGACTAATGTATTAGCATTATTTGTGGGATCTGGAGTCTCATCTGAATTGTTTGTATCCTAATTGATTATTTTTTTAGGTATTTTCATGCTTAAACTGTTTTCCTGATGCTGTCTGTGGTGTTGTCTTTCTCTCTATTTATTTTAAATAAATCTTGATATGTTTTGGTTTTATTGTGATGCAAAATAGAAAATATTTTCGAACGTTTTCCAAAGCTGGGAAATGACTTCTTTGCCAGTTTTATATGGCTTTCATTACGTACACTGTTCCTGTGGTGCTTGGCTTCCTTTGTCCACCTACAGCTGTGGAGGAGAACAAGGACTTCTCTTCTCCTGGTCACTGTGCTCAGGGCTACTTGGATTGTCGTCATACCACAGAAGGAAATGAGTCTTTGTGGTAAACACAGCAAGCATGATACCGCAGACATGAGGAGAGTAAATCTCTGTCCGCTTATATTGCTTTTCTGAATGACACTTCCTTATGGATCTTTCATTGGGCTATCTACAGCATTCTTATTTTGAAGGACTGCTCTTGGATACAGGTAATACCAGAGCACTGAATGTTTGCACTTTTGGCATGTAGGCATTAAGTCATAGTAATATAAACACAAGAACGTAATTGCGTGGACTGTAGAGGTACCTGAGATGGCACATTAGATCTCAACCAGTCTTAGCAAGGAAAATTGTCATAGTTGATGTGTTAGAGAAAGTTACTCATTGCAGTGGGTTTTTAAAGATGGGGTGGTGTCTTTCTCTCAAGACAGACCTAAAGGAGTTGTCGTTAAAGGTAGTTCTTGTAGATAGGTGAATACAAGGAGTATCACTTTGAGGAGCTAAGGTGGTTGTGACAGTCTGCTATTACAGGTCTTGTATCTCTGCCTCTGGCTCCTTTGAGTGAAAACAAAAGCATTAAGCTGGTTATGAAACTGTAACTGATCAAATCCAGTATTTCCTCAAACTAATGCATGGGGTGTATGTTTAAATTACCTATTACTATAACCTCTTTTGATTCTCTCTTCTGGAGCTTATTGATGTTCTGCATAGATGAAGTAAATGTTTACTTTCTTCTTGAAGAAAGAAGGAAATCATGCTGGTGAATACACAGCAGCTCTCACTAGGGTGCTGAAATAGGAATGAAAGAATATGAAGATTGCACTGCTTGTCTGTGCAGTAGCCACAGTCCAGACTGGCATGTGGGAGGGTTACCTGGGGGCTAAGGACCCTTTGGCATAGTCTCTGCAGTGTGAGTTTAATAAGCCTGCAGATGCAGGCGGTAGCAATTTGTTATTCTCAGACTGAATATAAATGAGCCTTCAGGATGGGGGGAAAGGGCATAACATACACTCTCAAGAAATAATTCTGAAATACGTTTTTATCAATAGTAAAGCTTAAGACAAGTTCCTGTTGTGGGAACTTAGAGGTACTTACTGCTTCTGCATTTCTTTACTCCACTGCCCTCATTGTACTATGGGGTTATTGTAACAATGCTGGGCTGATTTTTGTATTTTTTTCTGCCCAGTTTTGTTTAAGCTTATACCCATTTTTCTTGAACTACCTACGCTGTGTTTTATAAATCCCACACATACAATGGCATTCTCTATGTGATTCCAAAATACCGTGGGTAAAATATAATACTTTTTCTCCCAGTTGTCTTTTTTAGAATAATTATTTTGATCCTGAGGCAATTTAAATGGTCATACTACAGTGTGATCTCATAGCATGATATAGTGGTGTACCACTCTGGAGGGGTGAGGAAGCAGCAAGCACCATGTGTGCTTGAATCTGTCGCTGGGGAAAATGTATGTGAATGTGGGGTAGCTTTAGGCAAAGTTAACACCACCCTGTTTGAGGAACAATCATAGTAAAGTGTGGCTGTGACTAATTGAACAGTTGAACAAATAATTGAATTAATTTCGGAAGGTGATTTCTGTAAGAATGGTAGCTCATTACTGGGGAGAAAATAACTTCCTTTTTAAAATTAAATCTTTTCTGTAAACCTACTTAGATAATCCCATGACCATCCTAGTATAAGGAGGTAGATTTTATTGTGGTTATGGTCATCTCTTATATTGGTACATTGGAAAAGTTAGCCCGGTGTACTCCATACAGACTTTTGGGATAAAAGCAGAACAGAAACCAGTATAGCAGAAAGGGTAACCAATCTGAAGGATTACAAATGATCCTTCTTTATTTACTCTTGATGCAGGAAGAGCTGCCTCTGACAGGCTTATTTTCTGCCTTTAGCAGTTTGGCACTTCACATGGCAGATAATCTATGCAAAAACTGATCCAGCAAATTAATCTGTCTTTATATGTTAAAAATGTAGAGATTTATGCCCATGAGTGAATTAACTCATATTAAAGACTTAAGGCTGGAACTTTCAGTGCTGAGTGTGTTCCACACTCTCTGGACAATACCGTTTATATGTAGAATCATAGAATGGTTTGGATTGGAAAGGACCTTAAGATCATCTAGCTCCAACCCGTCTGTCATGGGTAGGGACGTCTCCCACTAGACCAGGTTACTCAAGGCCCTGTCCAACCTGTCTTACTAAGTGTATCACCTGCATGTTGTATCAAACTTGAGTAAGATTTTTGTTCTCCTTATTACCCCTAAATATGACACTTCTATCAGTTCAGTTAGGACTGTGTAGCAGAGATGGGAATTGTCCTGTTTTCTCACTATTATTCAACTTAGCAAAAATAAGAAATTTAAAGGTCGTTGTTAATAATTTGAAATTGAGTGCGGCTGTTGGATTAATTTCAATAGGAAGTAAATGCTGTGGTCAACTTTTCCTCCAGTTGAATTGATTTCTCCCTTACAAAAGTGGCAGGGCATCTTCTTGTCGGGTCAAAAAAGATTCTATTTCGGTTACGTGTCCTAAAGAAAGGTATAGCTTAGAGGCTGATGAAACCTGACACTGACAGACAACTATTCTTGCCTCTTAACTTTGATTAGAAAGTTAGCAAAGGCAAGATGTTGCTTGTATTTCTGTCATTCAGATGTTCAAAAATGCTGTTATAATGAGGTTGAGATAATAGTATTTGTATACTTGTGTGTGCATAATCTTCAAGTTAGTTTTGAGAACAGAGACTCTTACTGTGAATACATTCATGTGACTGTTACCTTGTACATGAAAAACAGTTTAATTCCTCCACTTCAAGGCCAGATCTAGGGAAAGAAAGGGCTCATACCCAGAAATAATTATACAGAAGCCTTCAAAATGCGATGCCAACTGGGAACACTTTCTTCTTCCATGGGGGAATGTGGCTGGACTTCTCCAGGAGCAAATGGAGGACTTGGAGTGGCTGTCTAGTTCCTCTGTGTTCCCTTTCTGCGGTGGGTGTGAAAATAATACCATCTTTAGCAGTAAGTGGCCTGAGAAACCCAAAGTCAAATCTTCGTCCATGGCAAAGAATAACTGGACAGGTTCTTTATCTAGTGGCAAAGCAATAGTTACATAATTATCCAGATTTTGTAGATTCGTCTGTTACATTTGTGTATCTGTAGTATCTATACTGTATATATGCATAAGGGATTTTGTCCCTCTCCTTGTTTTCATCTCCAAATTTTTATGCCAACTAATTACTGTTCTTTCACTGGTGTGGCACGTCCTTGGGTTATATGTCACTTTTTGAGATTGCAGTCGCTACATATTATTGAGGTAAATGATATCATAACTGACAACTTAATATATATTTTCCTCATTAGTGACATAGCTCTATGTTGTGGTTCAAGCCCAGCCAGCAACTT
>NW_009910039.1:0-210 GCF_000696875.1 Nestor notabilis
TGGTAGTGTCCGCACTGGTGCTGCTGCCGAGCCCCTGGGTGCTGGTGAGCATGGCACTGGCTCTGGCACTGCTCTGTGCCCTCCTGGCGCTGTGCTGGCCCAAGGCAGTGACCGTGGTGGCCACTGCGGTGCTGGGAGCCGCTGCCGTCCTGGTGGGGGCCGATTACTTTGCGGGGGGGCTGGCGCTCGTGGTGTTTGTGTGTGTGCGGG
>NW_009910040.1:0-1689 GCF_000696875.1 Nestor notabilis
GAGGAATAACGCTACAGATTCATATATAAAGCACATATACAGAACTACCTGTATGAAGGAGCGTATGAATACGTATAAACACATTTTCAGACATATACATCTGTATTTGTAGGTATTTTAATATATATATGTACATTTATAAAGCCGTTGAGATTAAATATATATAGTCTCCCCCCCAGCCCATTCATTGCAGCCCAGCACCACCATCACCACCCCCCCCGGGAATAAAGAGGGAGAGAGACCAGCAGGCGCTGTAAAGTCAGACCGCATCTGTTTATTTATTGTGGATGGATGGAAGTCAGCCAGCTGCCCTTGCTGCTGCGAGTGCTCCTCCTCCGAGGTGGCAGGAAACAAAATGAGCCCCAGAAAAACCAGCCTTCCAGACCAGCTCCCCCCACAGCAGCCTCAGACACGGTTGGAGGAGTAACTAAGAACAAAGCAACCAACCACCCTTCCCCTCGTGTCCCCCGTTTCAGTGCTAGAGAGCTCTAAACCAGCATCGTTACAACAGCGCAACCCAACACGTCGGTGTCTCTAGTTCAACCATCAAAAGCAACGCCGGATTTGAGTTACGTTATACCCAATTTCACATTTGAAAGTGGATCATAGGTGGGCAGAAGCCTCTAAGAGCACCTGTGCATGGACAACACTTCACAGCACATAATGGTAACTCAGTCATCATTCAGGATTTCACTTCAGTTTTTGCCTTCTGGCTCACGAACACCCTTGTTGGGATTCAGGATCCAGCTCTGGGATTCTACCCTGTGAAAGTAACACACAATCTCCCAACTCATTCAAGCAAGTGAAGCTAAAAAAAAAACCCCAGATCACTCCGAATGAGGCCAAATGCTCTACTGTTTTGGAGGGGGTGGCAAAGAATTTGGTGGTGGCAGATGTGGCTTCAAGAAGCCAGGCTGAAAAGGAGACCTACAAAGGGGAAAAATGGGCTAAAAAATATTTAGCAATCCTTCCTCTACCCAGAGAGCAGGGAGATAAGGAAAAAATAGTCATCTGATTACACACAGGGTATATATTTTTACACACACTTTTACACACATCTAGATATAGTACATGTAAAAATATATGCTATACATATGCCCGTTCTCACCAAGGTGCTTTTAAGCACACCGTCTGCACTGTGTGTATGGGCATGTATACGTGTGTATGAATTAAATGTACAGGTACTACTAAGTGTATATGTGCATATGTACACATACATACAGGCAGGCAGCCTACCCCCAGCTACCTGTGCCTTCCTCTGTACAAAACCCAGTCCTCCCACCCTGAAACACCATCACACTCTCCCAGCCCTCCCCCTGTGAAACAGGTCCCATCGTTCCCTCCCTCCCCCAGTGTAGCAGCTTCTTTCTCAACAAGCAATTCAAGGAAAATAATCTTGCAAAAATAAAAAGAGGAGAAAAATCAAAGTGAAGCGTGTGTGGATCGTGCCTGGAGTTGCTCTGTGCTCCTTCAGCTCCCCTCCTGTGCCCGCAGTTAAGGGTAGTGCTCTCTCCCATCAGCCAGCCAAGCACTTTGCGTGTGTCCCCCCCACTCACTATCTTATTGCACATTTTGCATCTGGGCTGCATCAACAACTCTGCATTACATTCCACAGACCCTGTCATCCTCTCAACTTCAATAAAACAGAGGAATACAAACCCCACTGCCCTGGCCCTGCCCACCCATCCT
>NW_009910040.1:1733-2362 GCF_000696875.1 Nestor notabilis
CCCCCCCCCCCCCCAAGAAAGGCTGCTTGCTAGCAGAGTGCAACAGTAGTACACACTGAATGGGTGTTCTCTTCGGGAGCTCGGTGGAAGAGAGGTTGTTTCTAACACGGTTAAACGAAGCCATGCAAAGGGGTGGGAGAAAGGAAGCAGAAGGAGGTAAAAAGAAAAGGATGAGAAGGAAGAACAGAACCGAGGAGGAGGAAGAACACAGCATGGCAAGTGCTCAAGGCTTCATGTTTTCTTGTCCTCTTCTTGTAAACAAGCTAATAATTCTCATCAGATAGAACGAGTAAAAAGACTGAAGGTCCAAGTCGAGGGGTTGGAGTTTCCAGGAGTCTGTTCAGTCCATTCAGCAACACCACAGCCAGGGAGAAAACGAGGGGGATTTTCTCTTTTTTTTTTCCTTTTGTTGTTTTGGTGGGGTTTTTTTTTGTTGTTTTTTTTGTTTTTTTAAAATCTTCATTACTTAAAGCTGAGAGAAAAAAAAAAGCCAACTCAGGAGCCCTTTGCGAGGCTGGCTCGTTGTCTCTAGACTCAAGAAATCACACTAGTTTCAGAGAACCTTTTGTTTTGTTTTGTTTGTTGCCTTTTTAATGACTTATAAAAACCACGCGGTTCCTTCCTCTGCC
>NW_009910040.1:2437-4303 GCF_000696875.1 Nestor notabilis
TGTTTCGCCCTCACAGAGGCTGCTCGCTTGGCTGCCATGAGGCGCTTGCGAGCTTCCTGGCGCTGCTTGTCCGAATCGGAGGCTTTGTCCCGGTTCAGCTGGGATTTGGACTTGGCTGGCTTCTTTGGCACTGGAGGGGGCGGTTTCTTCTCTTCCTTTAGGGAGACAGCAAGGAAAAACCCACACATAAAGTAAAAATGTGCATACCAAAGCTTGCTCTGATGCGGCGGGGCCTCTTACGGCACAAGAGACTAAGCAATGAGGGACAGTGTCAGGTGGAAGAAGCAGGAGCAGTTCTTGAGCAAAGCACTCCAAATTGGCTTCCCCAAGGTCTACAAACGTGCTCTTCTGCTTTACATGGTACACAGGCCTTTGGTGAAGCGGACTAGGGTTTGTAGGGTCAGTCTGGCCCAGCTATAGGTCAGAGCACATGGAAAATGAACTCAATTTTAACGCGCCCCCCTGCCCAGAGCCATAGTCCTCCTTCCTACCCTCATGTCTAGGTCAGGCAGCCTGGCCCCACACACCACCTGT
The DNA here is from genome assembly GCF_000696875.1 of Nestor notabilis. NCBI lineage: Eukaryota > Metazoa > Chordata > Aves > Psittaciformes > Psittacidae > Nestor > Nestor notabilis. The sequence goes on from NW_009910040.1 coordinate 2,972, forward strand.
GCTGCATTCTCAAAAGGTTCCAGTAGGTGTTTTTTATACTACTCGGACAGCAGGAACAGTTAAAACCTCTTCATTCAGGGCTTGTAACACTAGAGGCCTCTGCATCACTGCGTTGAGCACACACCAGCACTCATCGCTCTGCTCGCTCTCCATCACAACACTTTTTTCCCCTTGTGCAAAATTGTTTCCGCTATTACTCAAGAGGGATGGTCTCAGTACACTGCAAGGCTGTGAGATTACACTGCACAAGGGCAAGGTAAAAGCCCTTGAGATCTGTTTGCAGACAGAAATAGACCTCGCCTCCCCAGATGTCTGTGAGGAGCTCTGGGCAATCTCAACAACCCCACACTCACCTTTCTCTCCGGTGTCTCTGCCAATTGCCAGCTATTTGCTTTCAGGTGGTACAGCTCATCAAACTTCATGCTGATGTCTTCAATGGACAACTGGAGGAGATCCCAAAACCCAGCTAGGTCCTGGGCTGTGGGTCTGGGATTGGCATTAGGGTTCTAGAAGGGAAAGCATAAAAACCACTTCCAGAAATGTCCTCCCACTGAAGGTGCCCAGCATGCAAGTCAGAGCTACAACACTGGGTTCTGACACAGAGATCCTGATTTCAGGGTGGTAATAATGGAAATGAGCACAACGTGATGCAAAGCACAGCTCTAACACCTGAGAACTGGCATGGCAGGGTACAGTGGTCCAAAGAAGCCAAAGCTTTCATGAGTGAAATTACTTCGCTACATCCCCCCCCAAACAATCTGAAAGCATTGGTATTTCTCACACTAGATTGGAAAAATTTAAGTAGCTTAAGTTTCTTCCATGAACAGATTCTTCCCAGTTGTGAGACATCTCAACTGCCATCATATGCCTGGACTGGCTCTAGAAGAGCATGGGATCAGGCCTGAACAACTCAGCACCAAGGGTCAAAGGGTGATCTCAGCCCAAAACTCTGCTGAAAGCCTGGCAACTAGTGGTGCTGCTGCTAATCCCTCAGCTGTGACCAGCCAGAGCTCAGCACACAGATGCTCAGCACTTCACCCCTCCTCCTCCCCAAGTTTCTCTTGGTTTTGCAGGGAATTCACCTCTAGGGAAGTCTGCAAAATCTGTGTACCACAATAAAGGCCGAGGAGGAAACACCAAAACACAGATTCCCACCTCCCCCCACATCAGCCCTGTTCAGCTCTCAGCAAGGCAAACCCTTGCATTACACTCAAAGAGACCCAACCCAAACAGTGCTTGTGACCCCAGAGGGACAGTCCTGTTGGGACAGTTTTACCATGCAAAACAAGCACGTTTGGAGGAGGACAGACTTTTCAAACATTCCCCCCCCCC
>NW_009910040.1:4313-14868 GCF_000696875.1 Nestor notabilis
ATCTCAGTGTTCCCCCTCAAAAAAGCCCTTTAGGAGTACCAAGAAAGAGGTAGTTTCCAGGACAAACAGCAGTGTGGCCAGCTGACAATTCAGACCCAGAGACTTGGTGTATTCAGCCCTGATCAGCAGCTCAAGAGAATTCCCCAGTGCTCACGTGAGCACCAGAAGGAATTGCAAACACTCCTCCCTGAGCAGAGCACAGCCCAACAACTGTCTGTGCAGAAGAGGGTGAGGTGACCAGCCTCCCACTGCTCAGCTGCTGGTTTAAATCAGCATTCACCCATCATGGCCTGGTGGTCAGGTTGTAGGTGACAGCTACACTGACTCCGTTTTTACAGTGATAGCAGCCTGTTAATACAATGTCTGTTGGAACAGATACATCCCCCACTCCAAAACTAGGAGAAATACATCCAGACTCACCAAGTTTTGTTCACAGAGGCCGTGGAATTGCTGGAATTTCTGTGACATTAGTAACTGTGCACTGCCCACTGCACTCAGGACTTTTCCTAAGACTGCAGGGAGAAAAGGAAACAAGAAGAGGCTATTAAAGTGTTTCTGGAGCAAAGAAACACTTTTGATTCATTAGCAAAGGAGTTTCAGAGATCCCCAAGGAACTGACTGCTCTCAGGGAAAGATGTATTGAGACAATCTAAGCCTTTGTCATCTACTATTGCTCCTTCTAGAGCAGGTCAGAAGCAGGCCAGCCTGAGAACACTGCATTGGAGGGGGCAGAATGTACCTTCAAGTGCCCTCAGCCCATCAGCCCAACTCCAGTGAGCAGATCTGCACAACCTGCTCTTGCACTCATGAACGAGGTGAAAATAGCGAAGGGCAGGAGAACTGTTTCCAACCTCCATTTACCAGCAGGGATGAAAATACTGGCAGGCTTTGGGCTTTTAATACCCAGGACTTTACACTGCTCTTAGTGGGGTTTCCAAGAAGCCTCTGGGCATGGCAACATTCCTCTGCTCATTAATGGAGAACACTGTATGGGCTTTTCCCTTCCAAGGGCATGGCTGAGAGACCCAACTGCACCACAAACAGGGATGAAGCAACTCCTCCTCCCTGGTCTGCTGCTGCACCTACTGAATCAGTTCTGAATGTTTCTAGCTCTTGATGGGACAAGTGTAAGCTGGGCTCCCCTCATACCCACCAGCTTCTCAGTTACAGAATCTACTCTGAGATTGCTTTTAGGGGTCACAGATATCACACAACACTGGTCTTGGTGTCTTTGCTTGCCAGAACACTCTTGCCACAGGCAAAACAAGGGCATCCCTGCTGCAGGGAAAACCCTGGCACTGCCTGTCCAGCTTGGCAGCCAGTTCAGCATCTTAGTGCAATAGGATTAGAGATTAGATCCCCAAGCCCTAGCAGTGGGTGGGAGCTATAACTGAGTCTCACCATTATTTCACCTTTCTAAGGTGTTAAAAAAATAAATCAGCCAGACTCTAAACAAAAGATCCTGCCCTCTGCAGCCTAGTCAGCCCCTTCTGTCACTCTAGGCGCCACAGGCATGGTTTTCACTGTAAGCAGCACAGGTTTTGCCAACTCATTTGAAAATAGTGTAACAAGCTCAACTGGGAGTGAACCCAATAAAATCAAGTGGCCTTGTGTTCCTGTACATGTGCTTTGTGTGTATTTGGCACAAAACCAGCAAAGCTTTCCTCTGTGAAGAAGCCTCCTCTTTGCTGTGAAGACAAGTCCACTGATTCAACGGATCAAACAAGCTCAGAAGTGACGCTCATTCTGCCCCACTGCTTTCACCTGCCCACTGTTGTAGAATGGGTTATGCAGGGAGAAGGATCCTACAGCCTCCCTGAAAAGCAATTCATTTAAGCTTTTAGCAGTTTGAATGGTCAGAAGCTGCACCATGCCCTGCACATCTTACATGCTGCATCGTGGTACTATTTCTTACCCTGTCTGCTAGAGGAAGTTGCCTTATCCTTTCCAAAGGAAAAGAATTCCTTGTCCCAAACTCATCTCCATGTTCTCTATGGGTTATCAGCAATTTAACTGCAGGAAGCTGATCCAATACTCAGTTACAACTCCAGAGGAGGAGCTGCTGGGCTGCTCCAGTCTGGTGTCCAGGGGCTGACACCACCTACCTTCTTCAGAGAGATTGTTCTCTTTGGTCTCCTGGTCCATCTGGCGGCACCAGCCTTCTAACCGCTCTGTTTCCGCCTGCAGCAGCTTCAGAAACCAGAATCCATCCCGCCGGCAGGCTCCTGGCTGTGTGGGTTCTGATGGTGAGGTGGAGGACGTCTCGAGCCAGGGGTCAGGAGGAGGGAGAGAGGAAGGCTCCAGGGCTGGGTCATTGTTTTCTCCATAGGAGAGGTTTCTCTTAATCTGTGAGGGCTTGGCTGCTTGCCTGGTAGTGGCATCACCACCAACGGAGTTGTTGTGTTGGGGGCACTCAGCGAGGCTTCTCTCAGATGATTTACAGCTAGAGTTATTAGGTTCCTGTGTGTCAGAGTCTGTGTCCTGTTTGGTGGACATGCTGCGAGAGTGGCTGTTTCTAGAGAGATCAAACCCAAACATTAAAGAGCAGAACTCACCCTGGCTGGCCTCACACACTGACAGTGAAACGCACTTGTTTATTATGCCTGCAGCTGAGCCTCACCCTGCCCGCCCTGCCCCTCCTCACACACAAACACACACCACACATTCAGACAGACAAAATTATAAGGTTGCCTGCTTACTGCAATAGGCCATTCAGCTGAGAGGACTGACGCACATCTGTAATTACATCTTGTACTTTCATTTGAAATTTCAAACTCCCATTGATTTGGCTGCTTACAGAACAAGTGCTTTTTTTTGCAGCGGGTGTGTGCTGTGGAGGAAGAGCTCTCCATGGGCCCCCATTCAACACCACTCATATTGGAACAAAGAAGGGGAGAAGGTCTAAGCAAAAGTGGGCGAAGAGCACAATTGAAAAGAAAGGAAACTACAAAAGCTTGCACCTTTCACTTACCGCCACTCGTCCTCTACCTGTACCCCGATGGACTGGAATTTGGTGGCTGGTGGAGGAGGCTCCTCTTTTGCCACTGGCTGAAGGCAGTCAACCTTATTGAACAAGAAAAATACAGACAAAAACAGACACAAGAACTTGCTGCTGGAATTCACATTAGTAGACCAGGAGTGCTGCACACACACACACAGCATGCTGACACCACACACCAACTGCAGGGTTGTCTAAGGAGAGGAACAAGGTTACTGCTCAGCTTGGCCTCCACTTGAGCATCAGTTCTGCCAGGTACCTGCTCTAGAGCCCTCAGGTGCTCAGCTTTGGCACACTGGGGCTGGGCTGCATGTACCTGAAGGAGCAACTCTATGGGCATCTGAGGTGGGTAAAGGCCAGGAGACTCAAGAGAGGGCAGTGATCTGATTGAGACTTACAGCAAAGCCCAGCTTCCTCTGCCCCAGGGACTGGCACCCTCCACAGCTCTGGATAAAGGGTTAGAAGGGTTTAGGAAGAAAATCCAGGCTGTGGGGCAGGTGGTTGGGGAACCAGCTTGAAAAGGAAGAGAAGACAAAGGCAGTCAAGCCTCCCCAGTGCGAGTTTTCTTGCCTTGGCTGCCATTTCAGCATGTATTTTGTCCCACTAGCCCTGCAGAGAAACCTTCACTAGCACATGTACCTAACTGGCCAGTCAGTCTCACTGCAATCAATGGAGAACCTACTCAGCATAAACACATGTGGTGGCTCAAAGCCCAGAACCTGCATTGGATTTGCCCAAGTGCTCACAGCAGCCATCTGTAACTGGGAAATCTGTCCACAAGAAGAGTGGACAACTGCAGATGACTGAAGTCTGTCAAGTGAAGCACAGATTTACTCAATGTGTTCTCATTTGACTATATGATCAACAGCTCATTTCCATTGATTTCCACAGAGTTAAATGCTTCCAGCAAGAGAAGCAGCAACCTGCTGGGAATTGAACAGCAAGGAATTGCTCCCTCCTGCCTGCAGTCCTGGGACCATTTTCACTGCAGCAGCCCATGTTACATGATGTCAAATAGAAGGGGCTCACCTCTCAGAAGTTGTCCCTAGAGCAGCGATGGGCAAGGAGTAGACTGATGTGAAGTACAGAGCACAGGCATACAAGCAGCAAAAGGCCTCTTCAGAGGGACTCACCCGGTTAACAGAGTCCCACTGCTTTATGAAACATTTTATACTAAAAGAACTTAGTTCTTTCTGGTCTGTTATGGAAAGCTTCTGCTGTCTCTCACCTCGGGAACACAGGGAGTTAGTTTGACAAGGCACTTAGTTTCTGTTGCTACTCTGAGTTTAGCTGCACACCTGGTCACACAAAATGCACACGCTAAATGGATGGGTTAAAGGACATTCCTTAGGACAAAGAAGAACAAACTATTCCATACTTGTATTCCTATAGATGACAGCTTTCTTTTGGGGATATTCTCCACTTTAGGCTCTTCGCTGGTCAGAGTCCCTTTGTCACTTTTCAAAGTTGCATTTTTCTGAGGTAACTCTGGAGTGTCTCTTGCTGGAGCCACAACGCTTCCCCTCGTCACGCTGGGTGTCCTGGTGCTGTCCAAGCTGTCTGAGGAATTGCTGAGTCCTGACTGGCTGGTCACCTCGCTTTTGTGGTCCTGGCTGTCCAGGTAGGTGTCCTGCGCCGATTCAGTGCTGCTCTGCACAGTGACAGAGATGAACGGCTTTGATGTGGTCCGCGGTGGGACAGGAGGTGGAGTCTTTTTATATGCCACTAGGCATGATGAACCTGCAGGAATGGAGGTGGGAAGAACAGAACGCAAAAGACAGATTGGGGAGAGAGAGAAGAAGATACAGCAAGAGAGAAAGAAAAAGCAGGTCAGTCACAACATCCAAGAGGAGCCTCCAAGCAGAAGCTGGAGGCAGAAACGCAGAAACAGCCTACAGCCAGCAGCTCACACTGGTAACCCAAACCAAAGCATAAGGGGAAGCAGAAGGCAGAGCCAGAGCTAGCTTGCAAAAGAAGTCAAAAGAAATACCATGATGTATGAAAGGCTGGAAACGGAGGAGAGGAATAGAAAAGTCTCCTAAGAATGCTACAGAGTTTGGCAGGTGTCAGCCTCCACGTTGGGGAAATTTTCTTTGGCTAAACCCTATGTTTTAGTGTCCTAATACAGCCAAGTGTCTCAGCAATTTGTCCCATCAGTTGACAAGTTTCAGTGTCTGGACCGGGGTGTTGGTGTTTCCTACAAAAATGGAAAGAAGCCATAAAGTTTGTTAGATGCTGATGGCAGGAACAAAAGTCTGTGAAGTACCTTAAACCCCTGCTGCTATGCATTAAAGGGAAACATATCATCCGGATGCTACAGCCCAAGAATGACAAGGCTGCTGCTGCTTCATGTCCCCAGATCCAACCAGTAGTAAGGCTGAAGATGTGTTCCCAGCAGGCACACGGAGCACACACATCCACTGCATGTATGTATATACACATGGCTGGGCACACAGATCACAGAAGAGCACTGAGATGAACACAAACAGCAACAGAGGCCTCATCCTGCTCCTGTCTCTGCAGGGACAACTCGCTCTCCTTGGTGCCCTGCTCCAACCCATAGTGCTTGGTCCCCTATAAAGGGGTTCTGTCCTTCAAACTGAAACCCCATGAAGCATCCTGCTCCATGCACACATTTCCCCTGGCTGTTGATAGGTACTAGCAGAGACCCACACATCTCCCAGGTAACCCAACCAATACCACAGATGGGCTGTACAAACAGAACCCCAGTTTCTAAGTGTTTTCCTAGTACAGCTCTGATGACAGTAGCAGGAATGATGACTGTAGGGGCTATCACTCCTTTGGGTTCCCTGCTCCAATCCATATTCCCTGATCTCAGTAAAGTTTTGCACTTCAAATTGCAAGTTCCTACCTGCTAAAGCAATGGTCACTGCACAGTTGCTCCCCCTCCTTCCCAATGTTCTCTGCCAAACATCCCCAAAAGCCTCCTTAGGTGTAGTGTAGATTGGGTCCATTTAAAACTTGCCTTGTGCAGTAATTTACCTACTCTCCCCTTATAGCAGAAATCTGGACATTCTACCTGACACAGAGCACAACATGCTGGAGAGGGAAAGCATTCCTCATGGGAGCACAGCTATGAGAGCTTTTTGCCCCATCACAGGACACTCCCCTGGCTGAAGAGCCACTGAGCACCCCATGGGTGAGCAGTGCCCACAGTCACTGTGCCAGGGCTCTCTCCATGACTCTCTCTCATTGCAACAGCTACAGCAACTTCTAGGCCAAGTCTTAAGGCCTGTCTTGTACACTCAAGTAGGAGCAGCCTGAACAGAGCAACCCTTGATGAGCTGTGGCTACACAACCAAAATGGGGAACATTCATGCTGCCTTTGCCTTACCGTACCAGGGGGCTATTATCTAGGACAAGCAAGAGCCACCCAAGTTGTCAGTGGAGAAAGCATATCCCTACAATCAAATACCTTGTCTCTCACTCCACACAGCCTCTGTTCTTCCCCATGGAGAGCACTTGGAATGCCAGCTGCCTGGGGTCCCCACCACCTAACAGTGAGCCTTTGTGACACCACTGCACCCAGAACCAGGGGATGGAGGGGTGCAGTGGTGGTGCTGGCATGTTTAACAGGAGCACAGCTCAGATTTTCCACAGCACTGTCATTGGGGAAAGGAAATCAATTGCTGTCTGATATCAAACTCTGCAGCCAGGCAAAACAAGGCGAGGGCAGCACGTGAGCACAGAAAGGCAGCAGTTTCCTGGGGACAGTCAGTGGTGTTCAGGGTCGATAAGCTAGATCCAAATTCATCCTTCCACATTCCAACAGACAGTACGAATACTGTTTGTGCTGCTCTAATATACAAGGGAAACTACAGCATTCCCTTGTCTTGTTCCTGGGGACCCCTTCACACCATCCAGCTCAGCTGAAGAGCATCACACATTTTGCTAGAAGGAAATCACATAGTACCAACAAAAAAATACTCCTGTTAATGTACACGTGGTGAAAGGGTTGACTATGTAAGCTGTAAAACCAAGTTTATGGCTCCGAGAAACACTGCAAATGAAACGAAAAGATCAGAAGCCTTAAAGAATTGGGGATGCTTTGATTAGTGCAATTGCAAATTAACCCCACTGAAGCCCTCTGCAGCCATAAACCAAGGACTTTTGACTGTGCAGCAAACCCAGAAGCCACATCTTACCTACAATGGGTTTCAAAAACAAAAGTCAGAGTAAGCTCATCTAGAGCAGCCTGCCCTTCTCCCTCAACACAACTCTGACCTAAGTTTCAGTGTTTCTCACATCTGTAGCAAGAGACAAGGTATTGAGGCAGCCAAGAGCACCCCAGGATTTCTGTAGGGCAGAGATGTTCCTGGACCATCCGAGCATGCCCTTATGGCTCAGAGGTCAATCCCACCAGTTTGGAGTGTTCCACTTGCTGACTTAACCCTACTCCAAAGGGCTACAGCTCAACAGGGCATGTGTCTGCTCTGGAGCTGCTGCAGGTCATAGCCTATTTTATTTTAAAATCAGCTTGTGCTATGATGTGGAACACAACCCACATGGGCACTGGAGCAGGTACACATCTTATTCTGCAGCACCATCAGCTAAGTTCACTTGTGAACATCAGCCACACTCCAAAAAGGTGCAAAACAACAAGAAAATGTGGAAGTTTCGCTTAAGCTTCCAGCTTTGGAACACTAGACTCTTCCTGCTCATAGGATCCTCTAAGGCTTATCTAAGTAAGCTGTTAGAATTCACATCTGTGCTAGGGATGATCGATTTTGGGGGCAGGGATGTCTGTTTATAGTCTTCCTTGCACAATTACTTTCAGAAAGCAGCATGTTTCCACATTAGCATCTTGCACTGCTGCTCTCCAGGGCTTGGGCAATACCCACTGATGCAGCCCCAGCAGAGGAGCTGTGTTTCAGTGTTAGCCTGGAGATGCCTCCTGCCCCCCAAAGCAGTTGGACATGCTGTGATCCTCTCCCTCTGCTTCCCAAGAGCCAGGTATTTGCTTCTTCAAAGCCTAAATGTAGGAGTCATAAAAGAATATTAAATCCAGTGTCACCTTAAGAGGCCCCTGTTCAAACACCACCAGACTGTGCTGACCTGCTCACTGCCTGCCAGCACCGCCAAGATCAGAGCCAAAGTAGTTGGCTTTAGATTTAAATATCATAATTGCTCTCGAGTGTGTGTCTAGCATGAAGTGCCCAGTTATTTTGTTGCTATTGCTGACTCAATAGAGCCTGGTCATATTTCTAATCATTCCAGTGTCTTCAAGGACCTATTTAAGCCATCCTCATTCTGCTTAGATTACCTCAAAGGCTCCAAGCCACAGTCGGTTGTGAAGGCGAGTCAGGCTGCCCTCAAACAGGCTGGCAGGGCTCAGACTGCTGTCACTTCCCTGCATCCCTCCTTTCTCCCTAGGAAGATCTGAAGAAATGACATTTCCTCATGCATAAAGCAACATGCTCTGAAATAGTCTCTATTACATGACAACCTCATTTGTCAAAGTGAAACAACCCAATAATCTTGCAGCAAATGAGAGCCACCACCACCACTTGTATTGTCCCCTCAGAGATTTTGGTCTCATGTCTTCAGGCTTGTGTTTGCCACAGGGGATCATGGATGAAGCTGCATTTAGAGCAGTTTGCAGTAGCAAAGGGAACTGGAACAGCCACATTCCAAGCAGCCTGACCTCCGATTTTCATCAGCTTGAGGAACACTTCAAGGCTGAAACTATAACGAATTGTGGAATGTTTTATTTGTAGAGTCCAAGTGAAAATGATCCACAGTTAGAGTTGCTACTGAAGACAATACAGATACTCACGGATTTTTATGGCTCAAAGCAATCACTTCCAACCTTATTTTTTCAGCCAAAACAAGGTGTTTCTAACCTTCATGGCTATGGCCAAGCAGACACCTTGAACCTGGATTTGGCCTGTTTGGAAGTTGTCTGAGCATTCTGCAGATTGAAGGTCAAGATACCTGCATTAGAGGCACAGATGAGAAACCCAGATTTTATTAGTCAAAAGGTAACTATTTCCATCTAGACAAAGATGGGGAATCCCTACGAAGATGCCATCTCCTGGTTTGAAAGAATCAATGTCTTTCGAGTGCCGGAGCAATTTCAGAAGCAGTCATACACCGGTTAAACAAAACCACACTCCTGGAAAGCCACATTACACGACTGCATTCATTTCAAGAGACTGTTCATGGAAATGCTATAAATACCCACTCCCTCAGTGCTTTCCCTTTGTAAATCTTAGTAGTGCTCATCTTTGAAAAAGAAAAATCTCACCTTGATACTACCCAGAGACAAAGAGGTGCCCAACAGGGAAATATGTTGCTGACTAAGCTGGGGAGTTGAGGACAGGCTGTGGACTCTCCTGCCACAGTCCTTACTCCGCTAGGCTCCAGCCTACACCAGCAGTCTCTTATTAGAGACCTGTCTCTATACACTGGGTGTGAGCAGAAACCTTTAACCAACGAAGGAAAAGCTGCGAGTGTTGAGATCTCTTCACATGAGGGACTTTGCATTTTACAATGTGCCAGAAGTTTGAGCTTCTTGGAGATGCTCCGATTTGTAATTCACAGCAATGTTTGAGCCAAGAAATGATAAGCACTTATACACTGAAAACTATCACACTGGGACGGCCACTTGTAGAAGGTCACAAATTGAAGAGGCATCAGATGATACCACCCAAGAATGCTGTGGTTTATCTTGCACTGCTGGCATCCTGACTGATTTGGACATCTCCTCCTTGCAGCACAGACTCAGCCTTACAGTAAGGACCCAGCAGACACGACAGACAGCGCCAGCCACAGACACTCCCAAACCCATCTGCAGCAGCTATTACTGGGGCTTCTATTCGTACTAGAAGAGAGACTTCCTTTCTCCCCACCCTCTCCAAAGTCACTTCCAGCACAGGTTTTAAAGCACATTGGAACAGAGATAAGCAACTCCACCCCGCTCCACAGCTGCACACCCAGCAAGCTATCCATCTGTCCTGTGGGACTCAGGCAGGTCTCCAATCCAGCGCAGCAGCTGAAGGGAGCATTCCTTTCTGCTCCCTGTCCATGCTGTTAATACATTTAGCACCAAGATCCCCACAACCAACCATCCCACCTCAAGAAGTCAATGGGAGGAGACAAGGCACGAGCGTTGTCCCAGGAGAAGCAGAACTGCAGCTCTGCAGTTCTGTGCCCAGTGACAGGGCCCCAGCCTCTCACCTATCAGCTCATTACTGGTGGCACACACAGTTTCCCACAAAGGAGATGAAGGTAACGGTCCATCAGTTCAGTGTGCCTTTGCTCCGGCCTGGAATCAGGCTGTGCTTATTCCCTCAGCACCCTCACTAATGAGGGCTAATACTCAATGAGCTTAATACACCAAGAGATGTGAAGCAGCACAGCTAAAGGGACCCAAGCACACAGAGCACCATGTGCATCATAGTGCCCAGTCTCTGTACTCCTCTCCTAATGCCACTCTCTCTGCAAGTTTTACTTAGGATAATGGCAGCATACACATTAATTTAACAACTATTAATTAATTGAGAAATAATATGAAGTTATTAATAAACAAAAACT
>NW_009910041.1:0-11256 GCF_000696875.1 Nestor notabilis
GGAACAGGAGGCCTGTGTGTGGGAAGAGTGTGATGGACCCAGTGTCTGGCACTTGGTGGCAAGGAAGCACCTGGAGGACCAGGAGCCACCAGAAAGGGAAGGGCCAACCCAGTGTGAGGCAAATTTGGGAAGGAGGGAAGTGCAAGATCAGGGTAAAGACCAAGGTTCCTTGGGGAGGAGGTGCTACAGGGTTCTCAGGTGGGAAGAGGGACTTAGAGCTTAGCCACAAGGTGTTGGCTTCTTCCCATGAGGGGGAGGAGGGGGTAGAAATCCTCAGAGGCAGCTGTAGCGCGGGTGTAGCTACAGCTGCTGACTGGGGGGTAAAGGGCAGCTGGACAAATAGAGCCCTGAGGTGTATTTACCACAGGCTTGCTGCTAATCCCTGAAATAGAGGGAAAAAATGGCTTGCTTTCCTGCATAAAGAACCCCCTTAGGAGGGAAAAAGGGAAAGAAGTATTGCATGGAGTTCCTGATGTGCAGCAATGTTGTTTCTAAAGCAACTAGGGCCTGTTACTGTTCGCCTCACGTTTATTTTTAACCAAAGAAAATGAGTCTCTTCAGATTTACGTTTGAGCTCTTAAACAGTCTGCACTGAACTAAATAGGAATTTGTCATGGACAAACAGTACATCAGGTAAATCATCGCGTAGACATGAAGACTGGTTCCTCTCCCTTTAAGTGCGTTTCTTGAAGGCGAGTGGTCCCTAAACTCCTGACTACCACTAGCCTTACCACGGACTCTCATTTGGCTGGAAATGATCCCAGCCAGGGCTTGAGCTACATCAGCACAGAGGAGGTAGGCCTGTGGTACAGCACGGGCCCCAGCACTCACACTGGTGAGTGAAGTAAGGATGGCACCCTTGGGGTATCAGTGGCACTTGTGATACAGCATCCTGCTTTGTAGTTTTAGATGAAAAATACTACTCTGCAAAACGTGAACTTGTTCTGTGAGAACCTGACTGTCAGAACTGTAGCAATGAAGTTACTCTACAACAGCTATGCTACTTCTGTTACTGTGGATTATTACACAGGTGATTCTGAAATAAAAGTGATTCTGGTATAAAGCAGAATGGCGGTATCAGAATAAAATCACTTTTATTCCCAAACAGACTCCTTTCAGGGGGTTATGCTGGCAGAATTGTAGTGGCACAAGGACAGGGCTGGAGGGTTTGTGTGCCTCCTCCCCTGTGTAGGCAGGTGCTCATACCATACTTTTCGAGTAGATTGCATGGTTCTGCTCTGCACCTCCGTTACCAGAGTAGGGAAACTGAAACTCAGTGGAAAGAAGTGACTGTGGGGCAGGTACCCTCTTGAATAAATAAATGTTCAGTGAAAATTTCTGTTGAGCAATTGTGGCCCAGTCCTCTCAGTTCCTGTCTTGCTGAAGGAGAGAGGAAGTGAGGAATATAAATCTATATGATCAAAGTAGTACAGCTATTAGTAAATAACCTTTCTTCCTCCTTCAAGTGCTGCCTGCATAAATATCCGTTTCTATGTATACCTGTACCAGTTCTCAGAGGAGGTGAGTTTGAGGTGTATTAATTAAATAATGATTTCCTGAAATGGGATTTAGATCAGGTTGCCAGACTAAGAAAGAGCTGACAGTTTGTGAAGGTCAGTTTCTACACAGAAATTTCACACAGATCTATGATGAACAACATTTCCCAGAAATTCAGTGGAATGTACTGTTGACCTTGTATAATATGAAGTGCTCAAAACTTAAAGCTGTGTAGCGATAGGGTGATATAAAGATGTATAAGCAAGACTTGAAGAAGGTTGAATGTTCTTTAAAACCTCTGAATAGAAATTGCTGATTCTTGCAGTTTTATGCAGGAAGACCTGATTTAATCTTATGTTCCTTTCCACAGTCTCAAAGTACATAATGGCTTCTTTAACAACGTTGGTTTTTTGTTTGGGTTTTTTTTTTTTTTTTTCCAAGCTGGTTGATACAGGCAGAGTTTTTTATGAACCTTCTTAATAATGCAAAGTTAAGGTCAGTATTAGTGCATGCTATTTCAGAGTGTCAACTTCAGGAGAATTCCAGCCTCTGATAAACATAGATAAGGGAATACTTCGAAGTAAAAACATTTACATAGGAAATATGGTTAATAAACACATCAGTCTTTTAAGGCAACCTGGATTCTGTCATATAAAGCTCATTACTTAGAAATGATTAAACATGGTAATGCCATGAGCTGAATAAATTCTGTAATTTGTTCACAGTATGGAGGATGTAGATGAGAATCTTTGGGCCACAATGCAAATTATGTGTGAAAGGGTTAGAAACTTTTTAAAAAGGAAGCTATTGCTGCTACGGTGTTTGAATGTAGCTAGATTTTCTTCTAGTTTTGCCTTGGAGACAAGCAGACTGTGCTTACTTATGCCATAACCTTCATTATCTGTATTATTATCTATAGCATGATATGTCATCGTACCTGTATTGTGTGAATTAAATGTGTCAGAATACCATTCCTTCACAAAGAGTGTAAGGCTGATTGTGGCATGGACTTGAACTTACTATTTCTTAGATTATTTTATGTTTGTTGTCAGACAGTCATACATATTTTGCAAGGGAATTTAATTGCTTTGAGGTTTAAAGTCAGTGAATTCCTCACTAGTTCGAAGAGAAGAAGAAACCTGTAATTATGTGTAACAGCTAGTGTCAGTTTGGGGAAATACAGTTATCATGTCAGTTTGCAGATAGGAGTAGAAGCTGGGCAAAATGATCTCCTGGCATCAGGTTTGATGGAAGCAAACAGTAGCACTGAGTTATTCCTAAACTCCCAACAGATGTTGTCTGACGGCACATGTTTACATGTTCCTGTGATTCACAGAACTTCACGTGTGGTCACCTCACTTTCACAATGAAGCCCATGCAGTATGAAATGTGTGTTCTCAGCGGTAATATCAGGGCTGAATTCCATATGTCAACACTGATAGCAAATACCTGGCATGCCATGAGGAGGAATGTTGCCGTGTTGGAATAGGCTAGGGGACAAACCAACACTCACCTTGGTCTGCATCTGGGAAATGGTGGTATTTAAGACGCTAGTGCAGGAAGATCACCCCTCTGTATCAGGGACATTTCACTAGGTGAAGCAGGTGGGCTTCAGCTTTTGGGAGAGTGGCTTTGCTTTTGTTTTAGCCAGCATTTGAGTTGAACTTCTGAAACATGCTTTTGTCTTGCCATTTATTTTGTTTCAGACCCACTTCCTTGTCAGACGAAGTGAGGGTGGAGCCTCTCCTTATCACTAGTACCCTTTTCACTGAATACATTATAACAATATACTTGTTATTTTGAGCTCTCTCCCTAAACTGTGGGATGTGTTGTGAAGCCAGTGATTCTATTTTATTGCTTAGTTTTAGGTAGTCCTGCAAGGAGCAGGGAGTCGGACTCAGTGATCCTTATTGGTCCCTTCCAACCTGAGATACTCCATGATTCTATGATTCTTTGTACTTGTTGGGGTCACTCTTATGTTGTAGACCAGCGAGAAACACTCAGTCATAGATTTTCCGCTGTAGATGCTCAAAATGAGAGCATTCCGAATTGAATACATTTCCAGATTCAATTCTAAAGAAAAGCTTTAATTTTGAATCTTGTATGTTTCATTTAGCAAGAAAAGAAAGATCTTTCTGAAGTAGTCAGTTCGTTTAAATTACTTTGAAACAAAACTGAGCTTCAGAGTCCAGGCTCTGAGGCTTCTGCCTCAGCTGTGGCTCCTGCAACTTAAAGGTCCCATCTCCCTGTTTTCTGTCAGCTAGATGGGCAGAGGAATCTGGAAATTTGGAATGAGGGCTTGGGCAGGATTCTCAGGGTTTGGCAGTCTGGGCTCCTGTGCTTCTGGCTTTTTTTTGGGTGAAAGCCCAACTGTCCTGAGAGTCCCATTAGAAGTGAAGTTGAGAGTTTTTTCTGGCTCTCTGCTGCATCACTGGGGCTAGGGTTCCTGTGGCTTCAAGGCAGAGAACTGGAGTATCAGGAAACCCTGACTCTGGGACAGTATTTATGGCAGGAGTTCCCCACAGCTGTGAACTCTGCAAGTCCATTTGCTGTGGCAACTCCTCTGGTAATGAAAAAGGAAAACTGCTGGAATGGTTTCATTAAAGCATCTTGTGGTTAGTCAGAAGTTTATAAAACCATTATATTTTTGCTTAGATTTCTGTTTGTGATGTAACAGATTTTTTTCAGTTAGGTCAGGACATTTCAGGTTGGTTCTATCCACCATATACTATATCCCACATCACTTCATGGGGTTGAGAATAACATGTTGCTTGTCTTTGCATACCACAAATACGAGGTGTGAAAGCTGGTATAACATGAATGAACAGGACTTGTTAGGATATTTTTTATGGGAAAATAGGTGCCCAGACAGTCACAGACAGGTTTTTAGGGTATGTGTCTACCACAGAGCTCCCCATGGCTCTAAGAAATGCTCTAAACCAGCTGAAGCCACCTGGACCATTTGGGACTGTAAACTAATGCGTCTGCTCTCTAAACATGACTTCAAAAAAACCTGAGTCCCACCTGGGTACAAAAGCAGTATTGGGCTGTTATTAACTCCACTTGATCGGCCCATCAGGGAATATGAACTACAGATTATTTTAGCGCATCATGTCAGCTGCTAACACAAACCTTCAATTACATGTGTTCGGTTTTGCAACGTAGGCTAGGCTAAGAAGGCAGCTAGAGCAAGCCATTTTGTGAAGGAGTGAAGACTCAAGAGGCCCTCTTGCCTATGGTCTGCATACTTTCACTACCTGCTGTAATTCACCTCAACAGTGGGTCACATTTATGTGTGTCACAAAGAGACAAAGGAAACTGCTGTGGGAAAATTTTTGTTTTCTACCAGGGACTGTAGTAATCCCACTCCCTACTGTAGTTTACCAGCCCCATGTGTTCTATCCCTTGCTCCAGTGTTTGAAGTATCCTTAGCTTGCTGTAGGAACAATTTGTATAGGATGTCATCAAGGGAACTCTGAAATGCTTGTAATAGTTCTCAAAGGAATAAAGGTCTTTCCCAAAAAAATAAGATATTGTGCATGCCAGAACTGAATAATGGGCCTAAATATTTGTGCCTGGTATTCTTTGTTGCCTGTTAAGTGTGGGGGTGGAAACTGTAGCCTGGCAGTGTTAAAACTAAACGGTCATGAAGATGAAGCTGTGCTTTTTGCTGCTGGATGATGGGAATGTCCAATACAATTCCACAGGTTTTCTCCGTGTTGATGCAATGAATGTGCATTTCACTATGTTACATAAATCAGTGTAAGTCAATTCATATTTGATATGGAAGCTTTGGTAAATTCTTTGTGGTAGCTTTCATATAATACACGTTAAGGGGCCTTGTACAGCATGACTGAAAATAGAGCATATGTGCTTTACGAACTGGGCTATTTGAGGCTACTTTCCTAACAGTAAAAAAACTTTTTTAGGTGGAAAGTAATGACAGAGTCAGCAACGATTGTCATATATTCTCCTAGAATACCATATGTCTAATTCATACATGTAATGTAGCATTCAGAAATATGTATTTAATTCAGTAGCATAATTTATCTTTCAGAAACGAGGGAGTTAATCTCAAATATATATGCTCCTTGACACATCGTTCTGAGAACTACTGAATGCCCTGGCATATGGAGGAAAGTACCAGTGTACCTAACAGTCATTCTCAGACACATGCTAACAGCGTGCTCAAAATCAGTCATTTTGGCCTCTTAAATGACTTCATAATGGTGCTGAAAGCTGCCTCACATTTCTGGCATCACACATGCTTCTGCAGGCTTAATTGCACTTGTATGTTGTCTTTTTTGTGCCGGTGTAATGTGTATGTAATACCATTTCTTTGAAGTGTCTGTTTAGCCTCCACTGACCTGCAGTTACAAAGTTTACCTTTACTAACGTTTTTCTATCTGGCTTCCCTGAAGGGGCATTGGGAACATTGTGTTGGCAGCCTAAATTCTGACCAAATGAAACCAGTCTGGAGTGAATTAAAGCTATATCTGAGTCCCAGTCATGCAAAGAAAAAGTTGGAAGAAGCAGGTGATTTTGTAAACAGTTAATTCTTACAGAGTCTCTTCTTTGGGAACCCCTCGTTGAAGTGACTGAATTTGGCCTGCTTGTCTTCCCTCACACCCCCGTGATGCACAACAAATCTCAACCATGTGGATCTTAGATTATTGGCAATAGTCAACCTTTAATTGAAAAGTAGTGCTCAACTGCACTGTAATTAAAATGGAACATAGATGCCAGTTTGAGTAGGAGTTTATGATGTGGCCATAAAGCTACTTTATCCACATGGAGCACTGTTGGATCATCAGGTTTTGGGACTCCCTGGTTCTGCAGGCTGACAGCTATTTTTCCAGCAGTGTCTTCAAAAACATATTGGACCATGTACGTTCTTCTAAACTTTGAGCTGAAGAGTCCATTAACTTTGGTGAGAAATAAATCTAAGTAGGTGGTAGATTCACACACGTGGCAATGTGTGAATAATTTCTTTCATTTGACTGAAGATGCATGAACAAAGAAGATCCTTGGGTAAAAATATAAATTGGTGTGTATGCCAGATGAACTTTGACTGAACTTAAGGCCAAACCGTATTTAAAAAAAAATAAATAAATGAATAACCGAGGATAAGGAGACACAATAGCAGATGCTGCAACCATCTGTTCCAGGACAGCTCTAATCGAAAACTTCTTCTGGTCTATTGTATGTTTCCCCATTAGGTAGTGGTATTCTGTGTATGAATGGGGTCTGCCTGTAGTGAGATATGAACAGTAATGGCCCTGGCCGCCAGGTGAGTTGTCCTTAATCCTAGAATTTTAATATGCAGCCTGGCTTCCACAGCAGTTGAAATTCTGTGTATAATCAAGTGATTGAGTTAAGCACTCCATCCTAACCTTAAGGCATGTATTACAATCACCATCAAATGAACTGTAAGGATGAGCTGTACTGTTCCACATAATTTGTTACAGATGTGAGGGAATCCCTAATTTCCCAAGGAATGGTCACTGCAGACTAGATGTTGTTTGAATGAGGTAAACAAACTTCACTTAACCCTTACTGGAGAGGTTTGGTTCTGACTCTGGCAAAACCATGATTTGAAGTGGTCATGATTCCAGCATATTGACTTTCCTACTCCCCATGTAATTTTTTAGAGTAGGACTAAACGATTATTTAAAACAGGAATCATAGTGTTGCAGGGATGGTACAAGTCACAGACTACTTTCTATGTCTGGGGCAAGATTAGTAGATGTAGGTCACCACTCAGGTATGATAAAGCAATCAATGGATTGAGTATTGAGTTCCATAAGGGACAAAAATAAGGATCAATTTTTCAGACCCATTCACTGGGATAATGGTATTTAATTATTTTTAATGTGGAAATACATTGTTTGGAGGATAACGTGTGTATCATGGACTAGGTATTGAATTTTGCTAGCAAATCGTCAAGTATGGGTGGGAGTCAAGTGAGTTACTACTGCCATTCAACATTTTTTGGAAACTCAAGGGTCAGCTGGTTGTTTAGCAGGAATATTTTGTTCCAGCAGTCATTTTTTCCTGATACAAAGTCTGAGATGCTAGCACTGTACTTTCAGTGGAACTGTTTATGATAAACTTCTCTGAATATATGTAACGGAGGGAGGCCCTGAAGGCATTCAAATCTTATGCCTCTGGCAGCTTGAAGGAGCAGAGGGACTGTGTGGGATGTTCTCTCTGGACCTGTGTTTTTTTATATAACCTCACACAGACCATTCAGTTCTTCTGGGAGGCTTGTGTGTCGCTCCACCAAGCATGGCTTTCCAAAGGGTTTGAACTTTTAACATCAAGGGCACGTGTGTGTCTCAGGAGTAGGTAATCTGTACAGACAAAACTTTGGAAAACACTTCTAAATGACAGCTGTATGTTCCCTGAGAGCACTGTTGTATCAAGAAGTCAGTGAACTAGTCTGGAAGTTTGCAGAATTAAATTGTTTTGACAGAGCTAAGTGGGCAGGTAATAATCCTAAAGTTTCCAGTATTTTGGAGTAGGAGACAGAATTTTAAGAAGTTCTAATAATAATTTTTAATATGATGTTAAAAGTGTCATTTCAAACAGATAACATAGTAGTTGTGAGTTATTTCTATTTCTGGTTTCCTACAGGAAGGGAATCAAACAGGACACTTCCAGAAGAACTTCATGGGGAAGCAGTGTGCTTCTCTTCTTTCTTACTGATCCTTAATTTAGAGATTTCTCACATAGGATTCCACATTGTACCTTGAGATCCACCTACTTACAGCTGTCAGAATCAGATGGAATTCTGAAAAGATGTAACATTGAAATAGGTTAATTATGATTTTTACATCCTTTCGCAAAGCTGGCAGCAGTTCACCCATTGATGGGTAGAGCCAAGTAAAGATCCTTTTAAGTTGAAAATAAAATTTTATGAATAGAAGGAAAATGAGGCTATCATTAAAAAATAGGGGGAAAAAATCATAGAATCATAGAATGGTTTAGGTTGGAAGAGACCTTAAAAATCATCTAGTCCTAACCCCACCTGCTATGGGCAGAGACATCTTCCACTAGACCAGGTTGCTCCAAGCCCCATCCAACCTGGCCTTGAACACTGCCAAGGATGGGGCAGCCACAGCTGCTATGGGCAACCTGTGCCAGTTAGTGGTAAAACAGGGAAGGAAAAGTGAATCATGAAATCAAGGTTCTTTCAGATATGCTTTATCCTCTCTACTGGGCTTGATCTAGAGCCCATTGAACAGCTTCCCCTAAATTCTCTCTGGATTGTCTGCTTATGATGTACATTCTTCTAGCCCAGGCCTGAAGTTCAGCTTTAACACCACCTTGATACGTTATTTCTTATGAGTTCAAAGATGTTAGCTAGCTATGTATACAATGTCTGTTTAGCTATACTGCTGTTTATTTTTAGACTTACATTATTAATATTGCATTAAAGAGGTCCATTTCAGTGGCCTTACTTGTATAGTGTGCACAATACCTCCATACTTGTTTGAGGTGTATTATGAAGATGCAAAGCACTTTGTAAGTTCTAAGTGCTGTTTATAATAGGATTTTTTTCTTGCATTCCCAAACTACCTAAGATCTTCTCAGTAACTTATTTAACCAGGCTGGAGCTTTCTGTGGTGTGTGAATGAGAATAATATTTCATTGTATCATTTGTCATGTAAGATAGAGTCATTGGGTATGGCGATCCACAAACTAGAAAAGAAATGTAGTACTGCAGTTTAGATTATTAAATTATTACATGTGATAAAAATGTATTTTTCATTGGTATCAAATGATCTGAATAACTGTTTTAACATAAAGCAACAAAATAGGAGAGATCTTGTACTTCTCATATAGTTTTAATGTTTTATGAGGCTGCATGTTCATAAACATTGTGGAATATTTATTATTGACCTGATGGAAAAAAATCTGAGGTTCTGTTGGATCAATATATGTCACAAGTGTGGGAATACTCAAATGGTCTTGGTCACATGAATGATAAAAATTCCTTCTTTTTCATAGTTATGACTTTATATTTTCAAAACGTGAAATACTCTGGAGGTGCTATTTCTTGAATTTGCTTTGCTTGTGGAAATACAGCTTTGCAAAGAGCTGTATTGGTTAATGCTTTGATTTTGTTTACATGTCTTTAGAAAGGAGACAATTGGGAATGATGATATCACTGTTTTACAGGTAGCCAACACCCTTGACTGTGTGAATTTTGGCTGAGAGGGCGAGGAGTGCTGCAACCCAAGTATGATTCTACCGCCAACTCCATCGATGTTTCATACTGAGAATGGGTAATTAGTTTTCACTAAAAAACTTCAGTTGACACTAAAAATTATGGGTATTGCTACAGAGCACTGTTTGCATTGTTTCTGGTATTGAGTTTCTGGTAAATGTGCATCAAAATTAATTTTATTTTCACATGGTGGCATGGGTAAAACAGTGTCTGAACCACTGAGCTTTTAGAAATACACTGATTACAGTGATAGTACTCGAATGAGACACATAATGAAACAGAAAGCTGAATACTAGTTTAATATAGCTTTAGTCTTTTAAGCTCCTTGGAAACTAATTTTCCATGTGTATTTTATACATATTTATGTGTTGCCCTGCACAATGGCAACCTACATTTGATTTTGTCATCTTATTCATATTTCAGTAGTCTGTGGAGTAGTTAGAGTGAATTTTAAAGAATCTATGGAAGTATAGAGATTGTAGAAGGAACTTTTATTGCAGAATTGTTGTATATGGAGAAAATGCATGCTTCCTTCCATTATTAAATTAAATATCTGTAGGTAGTAATTGAGACTTGTTGAACACTGCTGTGAACTCTGAGCTATAGATAATACTAAGAATGGTTATGTCCTGCTCTTGTCCTTTCTATAATTCTTAGTAAATGAGTAAAGACTATGTGTTATTAAAAAAAAATAAATAAAACAAACCAAAAACAAGCAAACCCAGAAATGTTAAATTAATAGATTGATTCATTTACTTATTGGTTTTCTTAATGTAGATTTTAAATTTGGGAAAGGAAAACACAGCTTATTACTTCTCTAAGAGATTGAAAATTTCTAAGTTCCAGAAAAATTGAAATATTCTAAGCTTTTGAAGAGTCCATGCTCTAACAATTAAGTAAAAAATAGCTGAGCTTCATTAAAACCAGTAGCACATTTGCCAAAACCTGTAGTGGAGGCAAATTTTTGTCCTTGATGTCTGAGGCATGGAAATTCTGTGATGGCCTTTTCTGGCCACATTCAAGACTTGCTCATAAAATAGAAGAGGAGGCTCATCAGCTGTTTGAAATCGTCATGTCTCTGTTGATTTCAGTTATGATAATTTCTACTGGCTAAGAATCTGCCCCAAGGTCTTTCTGTAAAGACCCTTCTGTTTTTTTAATTTGAAAGGCAAAAAAACATGCCCAGGAAACAAAACCAAAGTGCTTTGTGCCCTATCTTGTGCATTATAGTTTTAGAATATTAAAGTGTAGTGGCACTTCTGTAGCAAAAGAAACGAAGGTCGTCTGCTAACTAAAGCAGGATGCAATTTCTACCCACCATCTTCTATGATCTTATGATGTCCTCTTTGCTAACCAGCCTCTCTTGTATTGAATTACTGTTTTCTCCTCAGTATTTTAAATTCTAAATATAGAAATACTGTCAGTACTTGTAAGGCAGAGTGAACCAGAAAAATCATTTTCAGATTATACTTGTAGCACTGGGACTAAAAGTAAAAGCCCAAACAAACACCACCCCCCAAGAAGAC
>NW_009910042.1:0-215 GCF_000696875.1 Nestor notabilis
GCACCTACTTCTTGGTCTACGGCGTTCCCGGTTTCGGGAAGGACAACGAGAGCCTGATCAGCCGCGAGGAGTTCCTCGGGGGGGTGCGATTGGGGGTGCCCCAAGGCAACGAGTTGGTGGCCGAGGCCGTGGTGCTGCAATACACGGACTGGCTGGGCCAGGACAACCCGGTGAAGAACAGGGAGGCGCTGGACGACATCGTGGGGGACCCACAC
>NW_009910043.1:0-8967 GCF_000696875.1 Nestor notabilis
AGGTAGGGCAGCCCCGGCCCCTCGCTGGCCCTGGTGCCGTGCTGGTTCCCTGTCACCGTGGACTCCCCAGCAAAGCCCGAATGCAGGAAAACCAGGCTCCCGGCTGCCAGATAGAGAGCCAGCAGCGTGAAGAACCGCACGGGCTTCCGCCGAAAGTACCGCTGGAGTTTTACCAGGAGCTTGGCCATAGCGTCTTCATCCCTCCCACGGGGAGCTGTTCTCTGGCCACAGGGATGCTCCAAAGGGGGTTTTGTCCCCCCTTGCCTTGGAGTTGGCTCCTTGGTTGCCCCAAAAGCGTTGGTTGCAGGATAAGTTACTGCCCAGCCCTACATGGGCTGGGGAAGGCAGCGAGGGTGGATTTCGAGTCCCCTGTTGCCGCGCACAGTGGGTTTCTCCAGCGCTGTCCCCGGTTTATTCTCCTCTGGGCAAAGCCCCCTGGCTGTGCCCCCGGGACTCGGCTGATGGAGGGATCATGTTAAGGAAATCGAGGGTTTGAAGGTGATTTGAAAGCCGATCAGCTGCCGCAGCTCCTCGCTCACTCGCCTTTCCGCTCGGCAGCACCGGCTCCCGCAAGCATCGCTCTAATGGAAACGGCACCGGCGCCCTTTCAGACAAAGAATGGCCAGTCCCTGGACGCGTCTCGGGGCCTGAAACACTGACTGGGACCCTTTGTCTAAGGATGCCCCATTCATCTCACTCCCAGGGCAAGAAACCTCCACCTGCAAAGCAGAGAGAAAGGCACACTTAGGAGAGCGCTGCAGGACCGCAGTGCCCGTCCCTCCGCGGGGTGAGGAAGGGTGTCCGGACCTCCTGTAGCGCAGTGGGAGTGATGGTGGCCTGGGATTGGGGACTTAGGATGGGGAGATGCGGGTGAGTCCCGGCTCTGGAGCCCACACGTTTCTGCCTCATTGTGCAGGAGAGGTGGTACAGGACAATGCTGGGACATGTGGAGGATTTCTGATTTCACCCACAGGAGGATGAGGACAAAGCCTGGAGAAGGGCTTTGGACAAGGGTCTGTAGGGACAGGACAAGGAGAACGGCTTTAACCTGCCAGAGGGAGATTGAGATGAGCTCTGAGGCAGAAGCTCTTCCCTGGGAGGGTGCTGAGGCGCTGGCACAGGGTGCCCAGAGAAGCTGTGGCTGCCCCATCCCTGGCAGTGTTCAAGGCCAGGTTGGACACAGGGGCTTGGAGCAACCTGCTCTAGTGGAAGGTGTCCGTGCCCGGGGCAGGGGCTTGAGACTGGATGAGCTTTAAGATCCCTTCAACACAAACCAGGCTGGGATTCTATGACGAGCTGTGCACACACACATGCTCACACGCACACAGGGCTGGGAGCCCCCACAGAAGCACATTGTCCCCATGTCATCCCCAGTGTGCCTCTCCCACAAACCAGGATCTTCTCCCTCAGGGGGATTCTTCTCCTCCAAACCCCCCAGCTATGGAGGTTACAGGTTACATGGTGGGGTTGGCTTCACGGTGGGAGATGCCACCATACGCTGCTGGTACATCAGTGGGGACAGGGACAGCCCCATGCCTGGGATGTGCTGCCTGTCACAGACTCATCTTATTTTAGGAAAGGAGACGAAAATAAATGGGAAGACAAAGTGCCATTAGTTTAATGGCCTCTATGTTCCTGCCATCTGTCTTCAGTTGATTAAATAAAAAATATTGGTGGAACATATGGCATGAATTATACATAAATATTTTAATTTGAGTTCCCAGAGCAGGTATTCAAATACCTCTGGCTCCGCCAGGTGAACTTCCGTGGAGTTTAAGACAGGCTGCATGGAGCACATCACTGGTGGGGTAAAAACCCCCTTGGGTTCCCCCAAACACCCACTCAGCCTGAGTAACGGCTGAGTAAGCTCAGAGTAGCAGCTGAGCAAGAAGACTGACTGCTATTCAGGCTCTTGCATCTGCAGACATCTCTGTGGGTGCAGGTCCAGCCCCCTCTGCTATGGTTGAACATCCCCCAGTTGAACGGTCCCATGGAGCTCTTGGAACTTGGCTGCTCTCCCATGCTCCCCGGCCAGCAGCCAGTGGGGAATGGGATGCTCCGTGGGAACTTAGAGCTTCCCATCCTGTTCTATGCTTCAACCCACCCTCCTGGGGCTTTATATGTGTGCTGGATATAGGGTGGTTTGGGATGCAACCGGGTGTCCCCAGGGCAGTCCCTGGTCCCCAGCATCCCTGCTGCCACCCACCCTCCTCTCCACCTGGGCTTGGTCCTGCCACACTATGGCAAGGAAGCGCAGCATATAAAGAAGGGGCTTAAATTACTATCATTAAGCCATCTGGAGCTCATCCTTCTCCATCATGAACTGCGGAGTCGCAGGTCAATTACTGCACATTTGCATATATTCCATTAATGCTTCTGCTAATTGTCTGGAGGAGATAATGTGCTCATCTTACAGCTCCCTCGCTGGCTACAGCTTCCAAACAGCAAATAGAGCACCACTGTTTCCCAGATAGGCAGAGGCTTGGGATACTGGGAGAGCCTCACTCTGCTTTTGGCCATCCGGGATGGGGGGATGCCAGCATCACCCAACCCCACCAGCCCCATCCCTCAGGATGGATCCATCCCCCCCGGTGCATCAGCTTTGGGGTGGAAGGAGCAGCACCTTGGGTGGATGCTGTTGGTCCCCATCCACACCCCATCCTGCTGCCCCTCTGTCTGATGAGGCTCTGCCTCCCGCAGCTCCCCACGCCTGCAGCACGGCTGGAGACAGTAGTGACACACTTTAACGAAGCTAATGGTGACATTAATCAGCCAGTGCAGTGATTAATAACGGTGACATTAAATCACAGTGCAGTGGGCAGCGTCGTAAAACTGGGCTTTCATGGGCTGCTGCGGGAGGCTGGGTGCAAGGGCTGTAGGAAAACCACGGCAGGCAGGAGCCACATCCACTGCCTTTAGCTGGGACAGGCAGAGCATGGAGGGGATTTGTTCCTCAGCCCTCACTTGGTTATTACCCACTCCAGGCATCCCTCCCTGCTCCCCTGCAACCCTTTGGCATCCAGAGCCAAAGCACGGCAGAGCCAAGCATGGGACTTTCCCAGGCACTTCGCACCATTACAAGCAGGCACCCGGGACTGGGGAATAGGGAGGGCTGGTTCCTCCCCTACCTCCATGGCCACACTCCTGCAAAGAGCCATAATCCTCATCCAAGCAGCAGGACGCCCGCTGAGCATCGCTCTGCACCCAACCCACCTCCCTCTGCAGGGGCAGCAGCACTGGGGCAGGCGAGCTCGTCAGGGCTCCGCAATTACTTGCCCTGCAGGCCACAGAAATCCTCATTAAGGTAAGGTTTTTCTCCCTCCCCAGTGCATGGGGAGGTGGGCAGAGGTCCCCAAGGGGCTCCACGAGCATCTCTGTGACGGCTTGTGACCAGGGTGAATGAAGCACAGATAAATTATACATCTGGGTCTTGTCTCCAAATTGCTCTGCAATTATTGAGCACCAAGGTTCAGCTGCCTTCAAGCACCACCTCACATCTGACCACGGCAAAACACACTGAAGGGCTCACGTGGTTCCCCCAGCACAGGAGAACAATCAGCCCATTAAAAACAGCAAATTAACGAACACAAGAGTTCCATTAGAAGGAGAAGGCGACCGAACTATCCAATTTCATCACATCATTAGCATTCCTTATCAGAGGGACAGCGAAAGAATAGGGCTTTAAACCACAGAGGGATGGGATGGAGTCTAATGACCGCACCAGGGTAACGTGCTCATGGCCCCTATCCCACGGCGCTGGCACTAACCTCGGGCCCACATGGCAGCCCCAGCATGGGGGGAGAATGGTCCTATACCCTGCTGAGCACCCTTGGGTGACCTGGAAATGCAGTGGTGTGCAGGACCCAGCGCATGGCATGCAATATCCAGTGCATGGTGTGCTCCCTGGACCCGCTGTCACCCAAAAGCCACCCACTCTGGTGTAGGGACCACAGAAAGCCCCATGTCCATCCGTCCCCACCCTTGGCTCTGCAGGATGCCACAACGGGTGGCTGGTGCCACTGCAAAGCAGCTCCTGCACCAACCAGTGACACCAGTATGAACACGTAGGGACACTGGGCACCCTTGGTGCTGGCATACCTTGGCCCTTTCAGCCTCCATCCTGCTGCAATGGGAGCATGGCATTGCTGCCTGAGCAGAAGCCGGGCAACTCGAGCCCCCAGGTAAAGCTTCCATCATCTTCTTCAGCCCCATGAAAATGGATTTTCACCCTTTATCACTCCTTAAAACACAAGCAGCAAATGAGCTGCATCGGGCTGAATTTAAATACTGCTGGGAACGAAGCTGAGCTAAACTGGGACATTGAGAATCGAGGTTTCCATCACAGCAGGGAGCGTCTGGACCATCTGATGCGTCTCCCCTTGAGCACCCAGCACACAGAGACCAGGGCGAGCCCCGCATACTGAGCACTCACAGCTGCCTTTAGATGGAAGCAAAGTCGATTTATTCAACCACTCCCTGACTTAATTTTGCTGAGAAACATGTTTGTGCACACCCTGTGCTGAGAGGGGTGCACAGGAAGGGTTGGCGTGTGCTTAAAACCAGCTGATTCAGCAGCTTTTGGGTGTTACAGCAAGCAGTGGCTGCTCCATCCGTGCCCAGGCCTCCCTGGGGAGCTTTTAAATCCCTTCCATAGGCCAAACCACCAAGATATGCAAAGGAAAAAAGCTCTTATTTGGCATTTATTGGCCTGATTTGTAAATCCAGAGCAGGACCTGCCCATCTGCTGATGGATTTTTGTGCAGGATTTCCAAGCGTGTTGGAGGGTTTGTAAATCTTCCTACTCGCTGGGAATCGATGGAGGGGTTTAGGCTGGAATTAGGTGCCTGGATTTCATATTATGGGCAAAAAAGTGTTTTTTTAAATAGTCTGAAGAAGATTTATTGACAGTCTCAGCACTTGCCCAGGGCAAGGGGAAGCCACAACCAGAAGCCCAGTTAGGCGCAAGGCTCTGAGCTCATGAGGTGTCACAGATCCTTTTGTCCAGAGGGACCAGTCTGCCTCAGATTAATTGATTAACATCTTTAAAAGGCCTCGAAGCCCACAGAAACGGGGCCAAGCTAATTGCACAGACTCTCTGGAGGACGAGAACCCAGCAGAGGGTGTGCACCAGCACTGTTCTGCCAGTGCTGCGTTATAAATAAACCCAGGGCAAAGCCCTGCATCCTGCCCCAGGTTATTTCAGTGCACCAAGAATGACCAGCCAGTGCTCTGCAGCAAAGCCCAGGGCTCGCACCATGTCCCATAAGGGCTATTTCAGTTCACCAAGCTGATTTAAGCAACTGTAACCCCATTTTTTAATATTACATTTGCTGTTGAGCTACCTGAGGTTGCAAATTCCCATAAATGCCCCAGGTACCCTCCCAAGGAACGATGAGAGCTCCTCAAGAGATGCGGGTCCTCACCCAGGTGATGCTGATATTTACCCAAGGGATACTGGTCCCCCCCCCAAGGTGATGCTGATCCTCACCCAGACCCCCACAGCCATCCATAGCACAGGGTGGGGATTTGCTATAGGGCAGACAAGGGGGCTCCCAAAACAAATCCAAGCTAGGGTGCAGCAGGGTCATCCAGCCCTTGAAAGCAAAGAACTGCATTGCCCTCAGGCCACCGATTCCCAGGTAATCCCACCTCTGCAGCACACAGAAGCTTGCAGGGTTCTGCTGGCTCCCTTCTCACTTCCCCATGTATTTTGCTTTACAATGGCCCAAATGGAGCCAAAAAGGAGGCTTTTTTGCTTCATGCTCTGTTCCTCCACATGCAATTACATCAAAGCCCATTCCAGGCTCCTGTAGGATGAATTCCCCTTGCAAGTGTGAAAGCAGCTCATGAAAAACATAATGTTTTAAGCCATGAATCATTTACAAAGCACACGCCACGATGCTACAGGCAGGGAAGGAAATAGCTGTGTAGTTGGAGATTTAGGCAGGCAGGGGATAGCGTGGAATGGGTGGGATGATTTAAAGGAGCTAGCACAGCAGAGATGCTGCAGTCGGTGTACCCGGTATTCCCATCCCGGCTGCTCAAACACACCCTATGTTACAACATCATCATCACCACCATCATCATTATGATGACTCTTTTATCTGCCCCAACCCCAAGCACGTGTGTTATCTGACTCCCCACCAGCATTATCCCATCTGCCAATACCTGGGTTTCCTTTGGCAGGGCTGCAGTGTGTTGGTGGAAGGAGCAGGGAGCTCCCTTGTTTGCTCCTGTTGCTGATGGCATTCCAAGATGCAGAGGGTGGGCACTGGGAACCAGACAGGATCCCACACTATTTTCAGCAATAGAAACAAATAACCAGCACAATCCCCACCCATCACATCCCTGCTGGCCCCCAGCATCCCTCTCCGAGCATCCCTGCTGCCAGCATCAGCCCCATCCCCAATCTCAATGCTGAAAAACCTCTATTTCCCCATTATTTCCCCATTTTCCCCTATGAGGGCAGAGCAGGAGCTCCATTTGGATGTGTCAGTGGTGACATACAGTGGTATTTGGGAGCAGTCACCCCGGGGAAGTCTCACTGGCACTAAGGGATGCTCCGAGGACTGCTGCAGGGTCCTCGTCCTTTTTGCCAATCCTTGCCATGGCACCTTTTGACACGTAAGCCCTGTGAAAAAGGTGATTTAACTTCATTCAGACAACGCTGTGTGTCTGTAAATGGGCTTAACCTAATGAGTTTTAATACTTATTATGTCCTAGGTATTTTATGCCCAGTCTGCAAAATCCAGTTATGGTTTTCAATAAGACTTAGTGAGCTGAGACACGCACCGGAGGGGATACCGGGCTGCTCCGAGCTGGGCGAGGAGGAGGAGGGGGGGAGGAAGGCAGGGGTTTTCCCTAGGGAAACGCAGCTGGATCCCAGCCAGGCGCTGGCTCAGCAAAGCTGGATTCACGTGGGGTGGAGGTGATGAGGCTCCGCTGCCACGTGCCAAAGGGAGGTGAAACGTAGATGCACCCCACCAGCAGCACATATATATGTGCTGTAGGCACCTGAGGTACATAGAGCAGCATAAATTACATAAGGACCATGATGAGGTCTGGATCAGCTGGGAGATGTGACCATGGGGGTGGCTGAGCCCCACCAAAACATATTCGATGGGCACTACAGGAGGGCCCAGCACGTTCAGTCCATGATGAATCCCCCCCCGTCCTCCCAGGCCAAGAAAAGCCAAAACTAATGTGCCTCTAAAGCCCACGCTCCACTCCTGCAGGTCTCAGCGATGGAGACTTCACTCAGCCCCTGGTAATCTGGGATTACACACAGCACTGGGGCAATTAGGAAACCAGGTTTCCCAGCAGCAGACAATGCCTTCTGCAGCCTATTTAAATTAATACAGTGAGGAAGATTATTTCTTGCAGCTCTTGGTTTAAAGCCTCCTTTCCCGAGGGGTCTGATTTCTTTCTTCTCCTGCACACCGAGCAGCATTGCATTCTTTTGGGAAGAGATCTGCCTTTCCCCAGGAATACCGCAGGCTCCAGGAGGGGCCAGCGTTAACCTGAACCCATCTTATCCTCTAGGGTGTTCCTCTAGGTCCCCCCACATTGCCTAGGACCCTGCTAGCAAGAGCAAGCCCTTGCTTCCCCCCCAGGCCCTGGAGATCCCCATCCCACCGGGGGGGATGGATGTTTCCTGAAGCTTGAGCACGCTCCTTGCTGAGCAGCACTGAACAGCAAGTCCTCCTGCCCCACACTTGTCCCCTGTCCCAGGCTGAGCTCCTGGCACGCTGCAGTGGAGGTTCCCAAGCACAGAGGTTTATCCCGGAGCAGAGCCCGCTCCCTGCACGGCTTGGGACAATTGAAGGCTTGGTAGTCCAAGGGGGATGAGAGGTTAAAAGCAGCAAGGATTTTCCTGGGATCTGCCAGCCATCCAGAACTGAGCTGGGAGAGATGCTAACCCTCCCTTCAATGCTGTATCCCCATGGGTGAAGCTGGGAGAACGGGATCCTGCCTCAGTCCTGGAAAACATGTGAGCCTTGAGGGCTGCGGGTGTCGAGGGGTGTCCCTGTGGATCCAGCCCTGCATCGGGGTGTGGGAGGACACGGTGCTGGGCAGAGGCTTGGCTCCAGCATGGATCGGGGACCTTAAGGCTGGGGGCAGATCGGGGCACGGATGAGCTATGCTGGACCCAAGCTCCTTCAGCCCAGCTGCCGCAGGCTGGGCTCACCCCCTGGGGTGTGGGGCTTGGAAAACCATCCAAAGCTGAGCAAGATCCCACGGAGAATCCCCCCTGGCCGCACACTGCTCCCCACCAGCTCTGTGCGTGAGCAGCACATACGCTAAATGATAGCTGCTAATGAACCCCAGTGCAGGGAACCCCCCGTGCTTAATGGTGCCGGACAGAAGGCCAGCACTTCCCAAGCGTTTCCCAAGCCCCGGGAAGGCACAGCCCCATTACAAGGGATAACTCAGCACAAGTCCCTGGAGTGGGGAAGGTTATGGCACTCGCAGGGAGGGAAGGAGCAGAGGGATCAGAGCCAAGCTTGGTCCCTGCTGCCGGATTGTGATTCCCAGCTCCAGATTGCTGGAAAACTTTTACTTAATCCTGCCTTCATGGAAGAAAAGGTTTATAATGCTCAGCTCAAGGTAACCTTCACACAGTTCTCCAATTGCCTCTGCTTTTCCTACACACGTTTATTTAAAGTTTATATTAAAATATTCCAATAAGTTCTCAGCATGGATACCGAAAGCAAGCAAACCATGGATGGGTTCTTGGAAGGATTACCCCCTCTCCCTATTTCCTTTGCCGAGACGTTCCTGCACAAACTCCAGGCAAGAGGAGGAGGAAGAGCAGAGCCCATCTCCCGCTCCCCTCCGAAGCAACAACCCCTTCGAAACCCGCACAGCACCGAAAAATCTCTGCCAAGGCGAGCTCCATGAGCACCTCCCGCACAGCATCCTTAACCCCGGGCGCGCCGGGAAGCTTCCCCCCCTCCCCGCTTAACC
>NW_009910044.1:0-1218 GCF_000696875.1 Nestor notabilis
GAGAACCCTCCCGCCACCCTGGGCAGCCTGTGCCCGTGTCACCCGCGCACGGGGGAGCATGTCCAGGGGGATCCTTCCTGTGCCCGGTGTGTACCCGTGGCCTCTGGTCCTGGGACTGGGCACCGCTGGTATTTACAGACATGGATTCCATCCCCCAGAGCCTGCTCTACTCCAGGCTGAGCCATCCCGGCTCCCTCAGCCTTTCCCCACAGCAAAGATGCTCAAGTCCCTGCAGCACCTAGGTGGCCTTACATAGGCTCGAGATCTCCAGTCTGCTCATGTCCCCCTTGCACTGGGAGCACAGCACTTGGTCCAGTGCTCCCAGGGTGACCAGTCCTGAGCTGGGAAGCATCATCACCCCCCTCAACTGGCAGTGTTTTTTCTAATGCAGTCCAGGACACCATTCGCCACCTTTGCAGCAAAGGTTCATGTTCAACTGTGTCCACCAGGACCCTGGGGCCTTTGCTGAGCTGCTTTCCTGCTGGGCAGCCCCAAGCACATGCTGGTGTGGTGGGTTTATTCCTGTCCAGGGGCAGGACTTTGCACTTCCCCTTGTCGAACTTCCTGAGGTTCTGTCAGCCCATTTCTCTACCTGTCTTGGTCCCTCTGCATGACAGAGCAGCACAACCCTCGTCTACAGATGCTCCTTCCAGCTCGGGCTCACCTGCAAACCTGCCCTGCATTCACAAAGATGTTAAATAGAACTGGACTCAGTACTGACCCTGGTGGTACATCAGTCGTTACTGGCTAGACTCTGTGGTGCAGATCACACCCTGGACCTGGCCATGCAGTCAGTATTCAGTGCACTTTCCTGCCTGCTCATCCAGCCCACACTGCCACAGCTTCTCCAGGAGGATCTTAGAGGACATGGTGCCCAAACCCCACCAAGGTCCAGGCAGATGATGTCCTCACACTCCCACCATCATCAGGTCTTCCATGTCACGGTAAGACACGATCATCCCTTGGGGAAGCCTTGCTGGCTTCTCCAGATTCCAGGTGGGTTTCTTGTCTGTGCTCACATGCTCAGAAGTGGTCCCGAGGGTGTGTTCTCTCATCAACCCCCAGGAAATCCCGGCAGTGCGAAAGCAGCTCCCCACGCTCCAGCAGCGCCCCCGTAGCCCAGCAGCTTCCCTACCAGCAGCCTACCAGCCCCCTGCACAAGTTAACCAGAGCACCCGGTTAACCCCCATCCAGTGCCTTCCTCGGGGGCCGAGCAGC
>NW_009910045.1:0-1121 GCF_000696875.1 Nestor notabilis
TGCCGGCTGGGCTTGAACCACGACAATAGTTTAAGGTGCTGAACAGCGATGGAACATACTTGCTCTGGAGTACTTACAGATTATCACAGGGCAGATAGATAGGCATCAGAAATTGGCAGGGTAGTGATTTTGGATTGTCACCCTGTCTAAAGATAGCATTACAGAGACCCTTGCAACAGACACTCCTGTTATATGGACAGCTAACAAGAGATTTAATTCCTCACACAGGTGTTAATCTGTTCAGTGTCTATACAGCAAAACCACCCTTGCATCCTCTTCTCTTTTTATCCAAAAGTCTCTTTTCACTGTTTCATATGGCAAGATATTCTTCATATGTGGGTTAGATTTGCTGTTTGAGATTCAAACTGGGATAGTTCAGACTAGTAGGAGATACCATGGTACCCACTCTGTATACAATCTGTGTGCCATGGAGTCTCTTTCTAGTCCAGACACAGCCCAGATAAATATATACGTATTTATTTATGTTTTAATCTCTCTACATAAAAGTAAAAAAGATTTATGAGCATAAAAGTTTTGTTAGGTTGAATCAAAACATAAAAGACTTCCTCCTAGCTTAGTAACAGCTTGTAGAAAAAATCTATTCTGGTGTTGATGTCTCAGGTCTCATTTAAACATTTGCGATGGGGTCTTGAAAATGTGCACTTAATTACTTAAGTAAGTTTATGTGAAAAGTAAACTTATAAACAAGCAGCAATACCATTATTATTATCATACTATTATTAATATATTTAATTGTAAATAATTTGTCTCTATTTTCTCATATTGCACAGCAACAATTTTTATTGGAAATAATAGAAAAGTTCAGACATTTCATCTTGTCTTTAATGGCTACTTCGTGCAGTTGATTTGTTTTATGCATTCTTTGTGGTGATTCAGCTGTTTTACACCTAGGAATATGTATTTGAAGTGCTGTTCTTTACCTAGAATTTTCTGATATTCAGAAATTACTTTTATCTGCAGAGAAAAGAGATGGAAGTGGGAGGAAAAGACACTACATGACTTGGAATCACAGACTGGAACTCTCTGTTCTGTGACAAGGCAAAGACTTGACATGATCAGCAAGAGAGATTTCAAGATCCTAATTAGAAGCCAAAGAAAGA
>NW_009910045.1:1147-2196 GCF_000696875.1 Nestor notabilis
CAAAGACTTGCAAATCAGTTAAGCATTTGGCCTTTGAAAATTTAATGACGGAATTACAAGTGTTGGTAAACTAGGGCCTGGTCATGCTGGCCTTAAAGCTAATGAGAGTTTTACTACTGAGTTAATTTGAAGCAGAACTAGGTATCATATGTAACCGTATGTTGCAAATAAAATCACAGCTATTATCCGTCAGCTTTAAAACTAACTCTTGTCTTCTTAAATCACCAAGCAATGTTTTGGTTGGGAGTGACAACCTTGTTTACATTCTTCAATGAATCCAAAAAGTAGTGAGATAACCAAAACCTTCAGTGTTCATTTGCCTCCACAAAATAACTTAGCAGTGAAGGAGGACACAGCTGTGGTGGTTTTAGCTGAGATAGAGTTAATTTTCTCTATAGTAGCTAGTATGAGGCTATGTTTTGCATTTGTGCTGAAAACAGTGTTGACAATTTGGGGTTGTTTTAGTTACTGCTGATCAGTGCTTACACAGAGTCAAGGCCTTTTCTGCTCCTCACACCACCCTACCAGTGAGTAGACTGGAGATGCACAAGGAATTGGGGGGCAACACAGCTGGGACAGGTGACCCCAACTGACAAAAAGGATTTTCCATACCTGTGCAAGACATACGTATGCATGACACCATATGGTGTCATGTTCAGCATATAAAGCTAGGGTAAAAAAGAGGAAGGGGGGACATTTGGAGTGATGGTGTTTGTCTTCCCAAGAAACCATTAAGCGTGATGAAGCCTGGCTTTCCTGAAGATGGCTGAACACCTGCCTGCTGATGGGAAGCAGTCAATTAATTTCTTGTTCTGCTTTGCTTGCATGCATGGCTTTTGCTTTACCTATTAAAATGTGTTTATCTCAACCCTTAAGTTTTCTCACTTTTATACTTCAGATTCTCTTTCCCATCGCACTGGGAGGGGGAGTGAGCTTGTGGCTGTGTCAGTTGAGGTTAAACCATGATAATATCTGAAAGAGGTTCTGGAATTATCACAGGTAGAGGCCACAGAAGGAATGAGTAAAGGAAAACTTTATATATATATATA
>NW_009910046.1:0-8939 GCF_000696875.1 Nestor notabilis
GGAAGGGCGATCCCCCCCGTTCCACTCCATGCCGGCAGCCGGTGCAGGGCGGCCACTTGCCCAGAGCCCCGGGCTGGGACCGCGGAGCGGGCACCCGCCTGCCCTGGAGAGCTGCATCTCTTACCAGCCCCACCTGCGGCTGCCGTTAGGGACGGCTCCAAAAAAAGTCCTCGCGTAAAGTGCCGGTGTTCTCCAGAAGCCCTCAGATGAGAAGCTGATGGGTGACCTGTTTCAAATGATGTACCTTAATCCTTTTATGTCCCTGTCTTCCCTAGCCTGCCTGCGAAAAGTATGGTGTGCACGGGTGCCCAAGGGACTACAATCCTGTTTGTGGAACCGATGGAGAAACCTACTCAAACGAGTGTGTGCTCTGCCTTTCAAACAGGTAACCACCTAACTGACACCCTAACCCGATGTAACCTTCCCTCCCCTCTGTGTGAGCAAAATATTCACATTATTCACCTGACAGCCCAGTTAACTGATAGATTATTGACATCAGCTGTTAAACTGCAGTTTTAGCAGTGCCTCCTCAACTGCTGATCCCTTTCAACAGTTTTTATCCTGATACCTGTAAGTGGCTTATATTGGATTCAGGGAGTAATCAACATTTGCTTTTGAAGTTCTTAAGGAGGAGCATTTCAAAGGGTGTTTGTCCATAGTGTTCATACAGTGGCACTAAATATAAGGCCGGACTATTCCACACCCTCCATCAAAAAACATGAAAGATCCCACCCAAAAGGCAGATTTTACTACAAAAACATTTATGTTCCAATTTCCCGTACTTCCTTTCACAGAGCAAAAATGCCAAATGTTAGGAAAAAATACTAGTTTGCCATTCAGATTGTCTAAGAATGAAGAAAAATATCACCTGATATTGATAGAGGGCGTTTTATTCTTCAATAATTTAATCATTTTAAAAAATCGAAAAAAAATCAGCTTTGAAAAAGAGTTCATAGTTATTAGCTATGGTCATTTCACTTCAGGGATTCTAAGGTACATTCCGTCACACTCCTTTAAAGAGGAGAACAAAGAGATCTTTCTGCCCTTCTAAACAAGCTGCATGACCAGTAGTTGCCGAGATAAATAGTGTAATGTGGTGGTGTAGGGACAGATGTACGGGCATAGATCCCATAGTGAATTACAAAACAGTCACTTCTAAATTAACTCAGGTGATTCTCAACAATCAACTTGCAGGTCACTTCCAGATGTGTTTAAACCCATTAAAGGATTTTTTAGAAGGCATCGTGGCCATCATTCAATGATGGCCAAGACAGGACTGTCCATGGGCTCTGTTAGCCATGCAAGACCATGTGAAGAGCCCCATGTGCATCCAGAGTACTGCAGGAGAGGTCACTGTGTCTGATCTGTGATAAAACAAGATACCAGGAGCAAAGGTGCAGCACAAACCCTGCCCATCCTGGTTCTCAATGCAGCTGGTCTTCCTCTCTGCCTTTTGATGGTTTTTTAGAGCTTAGATATAATCCATTCTGAAGTGGGTGCTCAAATGTAAATCCCAAGTCTCTTCCATACTTAGTGTCCAGTAGCAGTGACAACAACTGACCTTCATTTAAACCTAGCCTGGTAGCACCACAAGCTCTTTGGAAACAGACAGCAGTTTGAGCTCTGAACCTCTGCAGGGTTTAGCATAACGGCTGTCCTTCAGACAGGACTATTCCTGACATCTTTACATGTGTTTTACACCCTCTGGGCTTGGTTTTTCCTTTCATATTCCTAATCCATTCCACTGCATTCTGGTAAAAAGATTCCTGATACAACTATTAGTACAGCTTCTGGGTAATCATAAGCCTATTGAATTTCATGAGGAATAAACCACCTTGATTCTATTAAGATAGGGAGGTAAACTGAAGATCTAGGGCAGTTCACATTCCATCACTTTCTTTTTGTATCTGCACTTGCTTGGTAAACTGAGATTTGCAAATGGAGCACCCCAAAGTATCATGTACAGAACTTCAAAAATAAGTAAAATCTAATGTTCCCATACTAAGGAAAACTTGGCTAGAATTTCCTTAAAGAAAACTCCAACATTCAGAGAAACACACATTCAAATTCTAGTGAAGCCTGGGATGCAGAGGTGCATCAGAGTGCACACCCTTCCCACTGAATCCCATGTGAAAGGGGGAAAATTTCCAAGCATTAGAACTGGTTCCTACTTCCAGGACTGTGAACTTTGACTTGCTTTAGTGCTTTGTAATGGGCACCTTACTCCTCATGGCGAGATTTGCCATGTGGTTTGATCCTTCTGATTTGCAGATGGCTTTATCGGGTTTTTATAGGTAACAGAGTCTGAAGTGAGTCTGTTTCTGGTAAGTCACTCACTCTGTGTGTGTGTGTGATTCATAAATCATTGCAGTTTGGTTACTTTGTTGTGATGTTTGCTGGACATGATGCAATTAAATGCATCATTGCATTTAATTGAACACATAGAAAAACATGAGAGGTTTGCTTTATGAAATGACTGTGTAAATTTCATAGTGTAGTCCTCCTCTTCTAAAATGTTTTTCTTCTACTTGCAGTGAAAATAAAAAGGATGTTCAAATTTCCAAGAAAGGAAAATGCTGATTTGGCAGATGGCCAATTTTCAAGAAAATGAGGACACAGTCCAAATGGAAACAATGCCTTAAATGTACCTTCCATGTAGCCTGTCTTAATAAATAATCTTGCCTGTTAAAAGTACTGTTACTGTATTAAAACCAGTGTTGATAAACATAGCCATAGTACACTCATAACCTTAAGCCACATTTATTTTCCCATGCAAGGCAGATCATGGGGTAAGAAAGAGATGTGCTGGCTGTATACCAGCAGGTCAGTTGTTTGGAAAAGGAAATGGATGGGTACCCAGTGCCATTCCCACAGTACCGCTTGGGAACAAGGAAGTCCCAGCACCTCTGTCACAGGCAGTGCTGGCAGCAGCTGATGCTCTTTTGTTTCTGAGAGGATCTGAGCCTCAGGTGCCAATGACCCCAGGGAAGCCACTGGAGGGGTTTCATGTGGTGGCTACCAAACTGGTGACAGCAGCCCTGGGCTCCCTGCTGGCTGGGAGCAGTGATCAGGGATGTTTCAGAGTGTTGCAGGCATAGGCAGGAGGTATAGGCTGCCCCGCAGCCACCAGCCCTCTGGTGTCTGCTCGCTGAGGCGCCGGTGTCACCGCCCTGGGCTGGCACCCAAGAGCCACTTCCCATGGCAAACATTAAGGCAAAATGAAAACTCAAAACTCACATAAAAAGATGCACCTCAGAGTGGGTCTGGTACACCTTCCTCCAGGGTGGGTGCCTGAGCACTGGGGCTTGGTTCTTTCCTAGCACTTGCTGTGCACATGGACACATAGCCTTTCTTATGTTTGTTCCCTTCTGTTCTGTTAAAAATGTGTTTTCTGCATGTTGCTTGAAATGGATTTTATTTGGGTTGTCTTACGGTGTATTAGTAATACACAGATGGCTTCTACCTTTGATTCAAGCCAAACAGCACCTGCTCTAGCCCTAACCACAGACAAATGGCTTTGTCAGGCTTTGCTGGGCAGCAGCAGCTCAGGCAGAGATGTACGGCACACTTCATAGCTGATGAACATTCACAGGTCAGTGACTTTGGTTTTGCAAAACAATAACACTTTTGTCTTACAGTTCCTCTAAAGGGTTGAAGCTATCGTTATCTTCCAGCACATGCCTGCTTTCACTTCCTTCATGCAAAGACTAATCATTGACAGAGAGATGTGTGGCACAGCTGGAGCCCTGGAAGCTTAGGATAAAGCAGTCACGTGGAAACATGAATATGAGGATGGAAAAGAAAGATGACCACTGCCTCCCAACAAGATATTTTCCATCCAAGTTGTGGATGGAAAATCAATTTCTCTATTGGTGGCAAATCCATTTGAGAAAGTTCCTGTGTGCTCCCAGCTGTCGCTTACACATCCAGATCTGGAAATCTTCACCTTTTCAAATTGCACCAGATGCCACAGCAGTTGTGTGCTATGCTATGAATTAACAACTGGGTGGAAATGATAAGCTAATTCTTTTTTTATTTCTATTTTGATAACTAATTGTGATTACAAGGCAACTTTATCAACTCCAGTCTTGTCAATTGTAGAAATATTCCTTCAGTATTTGGCAAAAGTGTGCATAGTATTGCATTTTTCTTTCTTTCAAAACTCGGAAAAAAATACCTGGTTTTGTAAACACCACTAAATGAAACAAATCCAAATGAAAAATAGCATGTCAGACAGTTATAATCATACTATTCCTAGCATATGAATGATTAAGATATAACCTTAAAGCTGACTTTTAAATCTTTCTGGTTTTACGCATATTTGAAAAGCAGTGAATTCAGCACTGCGTGTAATTACTGGCCAAATCTGCCCCAACATTTTTACTTCATTTTCTATACATCAAAAAATTCAGGCAATTCCCACAGATATTTATCATAATAACAGCAAGATTTGTGAAGAAATGCAGGTGCATGTCACAGATCCTACTTCTTTTTAGTCTTACCCAAGACATGACACCTCCTATTCAGCAGAGACCGACAAAGAAGGTGGGTGGAATGTTTCCTATGCTTGAGAATGCTTAGAGCATGTTACAGTCTTCAGAGGTGAACACCACTTCACAGTAACTTGTGCACTACTGTCTGTTGAAAACTAAGGGAGCAGGATTACTATGTAGGAACAGAAGTTTTCTTATAATGGTCTGAAATAATCTCGATGGCAATTTGATACATTTGTAAGTAATATTTCAACATTTCTTAAAGTGATTATTATGAAATTATATTCTTGCTTTATGTAGTGCCATCTTCTCAATATGCTTTGCAATGATGAAAACTAAAATGTAGAAAAACAAATGACTCCCAGTGCTGTCAGCTGGATCCTTCCAGAGCTGAATGCAAAACATCACTTGTATGCTTTCCCAAACTCAAAAGAAACCCCAACCAAACCAGTGTTGTATTCCAGCTGGTGTTTATGAATCTTTACAGATCAAAAATGTGACATCTTAGAATTTCAGTATCATAAACACCAGAGTTTTGTGGTGCATGTGGGACAATGCTGGAAAGGCTTAGTATCATAATTAATCCTCAGGAAAAATCCTTTCTCAAACTCAGGAAAAAAGAAACAGTGATATATGCTAGCTGGGTGTTTACGAAGCTTTACAGCTCAAAAAGATGTGAATTTTGGTGTGAGGGGCTTAATTTTTGTTTTAAGTTAAAACTGGACATTACGTTTAGGACAATGCTGGTCTTATATGAAAAGTAGGACTTGCGCTTCTGCAGTAGTACTCTAAGACTTCCTATGAAGCCTTAGGACAAGCTTGCTTGTATGAAGAGTCTTCACTCTTATGATTTAATCCAATTGCCTACAGCAGTGCTGTCACAGGTCCATTTTACATACAGGTGAGGTAGGAATTTGTCTACGTGACAGAGCACTAGAGCAGCAAAATTAAGCGGCAAAGAAGGAACGACAGCCTGTGGTTCCTACATCAGTGGCTACAGCAGGTCGGCATTGATGACTTCCACGTGCTCTGATTGCCCAAAATTTGGACAACAGTCTAGTTGTTCCCAAAATCGTCACCCAGCTGCCTCTTTGGCTGCAGGAATGGTTTCACTGCTGGCAGCTCTTGCCTCTGCTGCCCAGGGAAGTCACCCAGCAAGGAGGTTTTTGAAGCCAGACTATGCTCCTGTCCTTCCTAGTTCTGGAGTCACTGGATTCTGGAGGTGTGCTGCTTGGAGGGGAAAGGTAATCAGGCAAGCTCAGAGCATGCTGAAATAGCCAGGCACTAGGGCCATAGCTACATTGCACTGAGCCTAACAACCCTCTCAACTGTGGTATCCAGAGCTCCTTGGGACAGGTGGCATTAACTTTTCTACTAAACCAAGGTAGAAGTATTTCTTTTCTCTTGAGATTATTTTTCTTTGAAACTTTTTACATTGCTCTCATCATAATAAACAAACAGAATCACCAAAAGCAGGACTTCCCCAGAATCTCCTTATTTTTGCTAGCTTCTTTTAATTTGACTTCTATTTTCATGTGTGTTACTGTTACTCACCCTCCAGGCAAACTGGTTTTTGGGTGGAGCAATACTGAAGTTTGTTGCAAATGCTGTAGCGATATTGCCCAACTTCCCCTTTGCTCTCTCCTGTCACATTTTTAATTATTCTTTATACTTTATAAAAAGTGCTTTTTTAATTAATTTACTTCCCGACTCTCATGTGGAAATATGAAATAAATTTGTCCAGGAAATGTACCTAAACAACATGTTTCCTGGACTCCACGCGTCGCTGCCCAGCAGAGACTGCAGGGGAGTTTTGGGGCAGCTGGGCTCCAGCTCCCAGCTTAGCTGTCAGTAGTTTGGGAGTGCTCAGCCCCTTTGCTTCAGGCACTCTTTTGAGGGTTTGCAAGTTACACACTTCAGTTTGAACAAGGAGGAAAGCATCTCTCCTTGAATTGCTGGCAGAGTCTTTCAGGACTGGGGATCCTTAAGTTCTCTTGGATGTTATTAAAACATATCAAACCCATCATGCTTCCACTGAACGTTTAAGGCTCAAAATACATTGCTAGCTGTTGAAAACCCTTCTCTACAGGAGAACATCTATCCAAAGGTGTTGGCCATTAGCGGTGATGGAGACGAGACTTCTCTCTTCCTCTTAGGTACCAGTGTAGTGGTAGCCTGTACCCGTATACAGCCACTCCGTTTGTCCTGGGTGGCACAGAAACATGAGCAAGAACATTAGGGGGGTCTAACTGGGGGGGCCAAGATCTGAACCCGACGGCAGACGTCAGAATGAACTTGTGAATTCCCATCTTGCTCCCTAGGCGGCAGCATTTGTTTTCTTTTAAATCTCATTTTCTCTCGTGCTCTCAGTAGAAGTGTAGGAACGACTTTTTATTAATAATTTGTGCGCATAAACGTTCTGCAGGAGCTGTTTCTTCTCATCTATATTATTAGTGTCGATACACAGTCAATATAATTTAATTGGCAAAGATAACTTGTTTTTTTCCTGATCATTGAACCCACCTGTGTTTGCTGAAAGAGACTCTGCACTACACCATTTTGTAAAAACTCTATTCCGTGGGCAGATGCCTCAGGGATGAACCTGTGGCATTCATTGCCATGCATAGGATTGCACTGGGTTCTGTCTTAGCTTTACGATTTTCTAGCTGGTCATGTAGCAGTTGCTTCATTTTCTAACCCCTAAACATTTATAGAAGCAGCATAGGACCCTGCACAGAGCATGCATAGCTCAGGGAAAAAAAGGAATATTCCTCTGGACTGAGTCTTATCTTTGCATTGAGGAAAAATTAACCCCTTTTAAGTGCTTTTTTGGTCAGCTGGTGAGATATTATATAAGATTCTGGTACACTTGTTTTATTTTACCTTTTAAGATCTGAATTCTTCTTCCTGACATTAGATGTAAAAGTATCTAATGAGTTGACCTAGAACTGACCCTACTTAAGCTAGACTGTTCCAGCTTCCCCAGTGTCCTGGGTTCAGCTACAGCAGTCATTTTTTCGCCTTCTTAGTAGCTGGTGCAGTGCTGTGTTTTTGACTTTCAGTCTGGGAACAATGCTGATAACACCGATGTTTTTAGTTGTTGCTAAGTAATGTTTACTCTGACCAAGGACTTTCTCAATCTCATGCTTTGCCAGAGAGGAGGGGAAGCCAGGAGGAAGCAGAGACAGGACGCCTGACCCAAACTGGCCAAAGGGGTAGTCCATACCACAGCACGTCATGCCCAGTATATAAACTGGGGGGAGTTACCCGGCAGGCCCAGATCGCTGCTCGGGTCGGGCTGGGTATCGGTCGGCGGGTGGTGAGCGGTTGTGTCCTTTTCCCTTGTTATTCCTCTTATCATTATTATTGGTAGCAGTAGTGGTTTGTATTATACCTTAATTACTGGAGTGCTGTTATCTCAACCCGTGGGAGTTACATTCCTTCGATTCTCCTCCCCATCCCTCTGGGAGCGGGGGGAGGAAGAAAAAGGGGGGGGAGTGAGCGAGCGGCTGCGTGGGTCCAAGTTGCCAGCTGGGCTTAAACCACGACACCCAGTG
Source organism: Nestor notabilis (assembly GCF_000696875.1). NCBI lineage: Eukaryota > Metazoa > Chordata > Aves > Psittaciformes > Psittacidae > Nestor > Nestor notabilis. The sequence continues at coordinate 8,051 of NW_009910046.1, forward strand.
ACAGAGGCAAACGGGCTGAAAAATCCTACTGTGGAGCAGAGAATATGACTGGGACTGAGGTTTTGAGCTTGTCTAGTAATAGGCCAGCGTCATTGTAGGTCCTGTGGGATATTGCAGTAAGCCTCAACCAGCTGCCCTGGAATGGCCTGAGTTTCCTGGAAGTCCTTTTTCTTATCTGCCAATCCTCTCTGGTTATTTTGAATACCCAGCAAGCTGCAGATGTCTGTAAATGGACACCTGAAGTGAATCCTCTCTCTTCATCTGTTTGAAAAGTACCTGTCAGAGTGAGGAGTGAATCCTTTAGGAATCTATCTGCATCCATCTCAACTATCCTGTAATTCATAATAGCAAGAGGCTAATGCATTTGCAACAGGCACCTACACTACCCAAAGCAGGGTGTTATCAGAACCACCAGAACCACCCTGACAGGCCTGACTACATATGGGAGAGCACCTAAGTCATCTGTAGTGGTATGTGTAGGTACACAGCAGAGAAATGTCTCTGAACTTTTTGCTTCATTTCCCATCTCTTGGATTCAAGTTCCTTGGGTGCAAACTTCATAAAACGAGTGCTTAGGTTCAACAGTGAGCCAGCAGGAGTGATAAAATTACTTTCTTCAGAAGAAATAGCAGAGTCTCAGAGGAAAACCTCCCAGTTTGCAGAATGGCAGGCCTGAACCGCAGCTGACAGAACCCAGCATGTTGTGAATAGTCCCTGGCTCACACCAGGTCTTTCCAGGCAGGGAACATAGTCACCTGTACATTCCCACCTCCAGGTCACCCAGATTTCCAGAGCAACAGCAGACTTGGCACAGAGAGCAGAGCTGGCACTTCATGTATTGTATGTTCCTCATGGCTCCTATTTGCAATGATCAGGCTCAGTGGCATTC